>NW_003298767.1:214693-372780 GCF_000151645.1 Tuber melanosporum
CGTTCACTAATGATGCTCGTACTAATCGTGCCGCCTCTAGATTGACTGTAATGCCATAGTTGAGCTGCAGGGTATTAACAATCTCTTGTATAGTTGTTTCTCGGGTAACAAAGAGGTGCTCGGTGACCTTTCGCCGTAGCCAGGATTGTGTGTTGTAAACTTCACGGATCAATGATGCACGTCCAATACAGGTATGTCCTTCATTGATGATCTTTAATTAATCTCGCCGTTCCGATTGTGACTAGCAAAAACCCTCCATTGACATTCTGGTATTCTGCAGATATAATCCGCCCGACGATAATCCTTTATCCGTACTTTGAATGCGAAATGATTTTTTACCGCCCATTCTTCTATTTGAGATCGTAGAACAGACCAATCTCAGAAGAGATCGTTTACTGCAAATGGAATTGGGGAATTCATTTTTAAAGAGAAGATTGTGACTAAAAAAAAGAGAAAAATTTGATCTCGAAAGGTATAAGGAATTTCAGTCTATTTTTTTTTTTTCATACTATCTACTCTATTTATTTATTTACACTCGTATAGGCCTGGATTGTTTTGATGACCTATTCCTGGTTGTGATAGAAACCGTGATCATAGCTGAAGGTTTTACATTTTCACGATCGTTTAGTAGTTTGTCTCAGCGGGAGGTGTTAAAAGAGTTAGTATGGCAAGTGCTCGGTCTTTCTTACCTATCCTTGTTAAGGTTTTATTTTCTTGATGATATATTTCTCGGTCAATGGTATCCGACAGGTTTTTCCGCCAAGAGGATGGTATTGAAAAGGTTTGCTCACAGTACCGGCCATAGCTCCCATTGCAATTTCCCGCCAGCGTAGATACAGAGTTCCAAAGGGTCGGAAAGTAAAACCCGGAGGAGTGTTGCACCTGAGTGAAGATTTGGCTTCGATTACTGGACTAGATCAATTTTTTACAGCGGTGGACACTGACACACCTCTCCGCTCATGTCGTTCCAGCCTCGTACATTACTGTACTGTACAACAAAAAATTTGAGGCTCCGGCCGGTTTTTCGCTATTTCCAATAGCGGGTGCATTCACAAACGGCGAAGAATTTCGAAAGAATTGCGCTGTATCTAAGGATAGCATCTAAACAGGCATAACATTTCCCGCTATCCAACAATTGCAATGGGGGACGGTAAAATGGAGAGACCGACTGCATGGGCCAGAGGTATTCATGAGGTTCAAAAAAAAACTAGCCCAGGGATTCCCGGAACCGACGCTATGCTATCCATCACCTGCTAGTCCAGTTTCCCATTTACGGCGGCAGATCGGAACAAAATGTCCTGGAATAAAAGAAATCCTGTGTGAGAACAAATGTGCGCCTCCAACATATCCACACTACCTAAAAGGAAGTAATGTTGCTGCAGCTGTTTTCTTATTGATGTAAAGTATCTCTTCCGGCGATTGAACCGAAACGGGTAAAGTTAAATTATAAGCCATTTGAGGGAGGTCAACACTTCCCGCCATGTTAGCAACGATGCTGTTCAGGGCATGATGCAAGCTGGTGCTCCTCCTCCGAGATGTCAACGTATGAATAAGAAACAAGCTTCCTGGATTAGCAACACTTGGGGTTTACGGTGTCAATATTCTCACGCGTCGCTATGAACCTCATAGGGTTAATCGTGAGTATCTTGTCTCAAGTACGGCAGGAACTCAAATAATTGGACGTTGGAGGTGATTCCCCTGGTGGGGTCTGGTGTTTGATTCTTTCTGATTTGTTTAGACAGGCAGGTTTTTGGTGTGCTTTGGCCCCTGCTTTGGATGAGGAAATTTTGGACTATATAGAACATGTTCTGTTTATTTGGGTTCTTACGGAATTGGTTCAATTCATGTGCGGAGCCGGATACACCAGAAAATCCAACCAACCGGATACCAGTACTAACCCTTACCTGAACGACATATCGCACGGTCCAGTTGTTTGAGATTCTACGGTATTTGAGACATTTTCTGGGTACCACGATGCGTGCACATCCTACGGAGGAAGGGACACGGTGAATCGGGATATCGCGTTGCGGATCATTTGGAGGCTGAGAAAGGTTTACCCGAGTACTGGTATGCAGGCTTTTTCTCCTGGCCTTGCATACAACCCTGGTGGATCTAGTGAGGCTTGGCAGTTTAACATGGCTGAGTGCCTCTACTCCGAATGCAGTGACGTTTTTAGAGCGGACTGCTATCGCATACCGACAGAAATTGGCCGGCGCCCCAATGTGAAATAACGGTCCGTTTTGTAAAGTCAGATTCAAGACATCACGGGTGTTGGTGTTTCCAGGTTTTCGTTTTCAGATGCCGTAGATATTGTCTTGTTACCCTACCGTCCTCGGGTACTCGAGTACCAGTACTTGGATGAATTCGCTTTTGGGACTGCCGGTGCCCTTGTCCGTTTGGCCCGGTTGTACTCGTTTGTGGGTCGAACAGCGTTTGCTGCGTACAGAACAGTATGATACTTAGCTCGTGGTGCTCGGCTTCGGGGTACTGTACACAGTCCATCAGAATATCTCTTTCTCTGGCCTCACATCATCCTGATTGTGTCCTATTTTGAACTTGTTCACTGCTATATAGCTCACCTCCTGGCCCTCGTTCCATGTATTGCTAACGTCCGCATCGATTTGTTGCAGTGGCGCTTTTGTTTTAATTGAGAATATGGGTGGGTCGAACTCGTTAACTGCAAGGGTCCTTGGCGACGGCTTCCCTATCCGGGGACGTCTGCATTTCCAGAGTTACTTATGCAGTACTATATACTTTACGTTTCAAACATTCACAAGTTTCCCTACTTCAACGGCATACACATATTCTATCGAGCCGCCTACCGCGCTGCGTATCTCTCGTCCGGAGTGTACTATACGTTAGACATTATATCATACCTATTCGCAGCACAGCTTTTTACCGCATTGGCGCAGAGAGCATACCCTAGTTTCTCTGATCCCGACTCTGGCGCTTAGGATATGTATCCTGCTAGAGGATGGGTTCAATTGCGATAGAGTAACGTTGCAACACCGGTGGGGTGGGACAAGCCGGGTGTTATTGGGAAAGGTTTGGGGGGAGGAAGATTAATTGGGCTGTTCTAAGGTACCGGTATCTATGAGGTTCCACAAACGACCCCGCTTCTAGTCAGCCCCTATGAATTCTACCTGTAGTGCTAGTATAGTGGCCAACTGACTCCACATCCATCATCGACGCTATCCGAAGCAGCAAAGACTGAAAATGTCGCAATCATTCAGTCATAATATCAACTCTTGGAACACGACTGTTAACATCTCGGGTAACTTTACTCTTGCCGATGACCGATCTAATATCCTAGACTGGTTGTCTCCCCTAGATCCCAAGCTACTCCATCAGGATATTCAGGACCGCCGGGTGGAAAATGTAGGAGAGTGGCTCTTGGAAACAGAAGAATTTAAAAGCTGGTATGCAGGCAGTGGAGGATGTGAAGCCGATAACGCAGTATTGTTTTGCCATGGGGATCCAGGGGCTGGAAAGACTTATATTAGGTAGCGAGGAGAAACCCCGGGAAACGGGATAGAAAGTGCAAGTGCTGACAAACCGCGATCTTAGCTCATTGGTGATAGACAGCCTGTGTGATCAGGCTGAAGGGATGAGCGCCACCGTCGCGTGTTTTTATTTCGACTTCGCCGCCCAAAAGGACCAGTCCCTCACGAGTATGCTGGGCGCCTTGCTGAAACAGCTTGTTGTTGGACTGGAGGAGACCCCGGAGGAGATATCGCGAGCATACCGAAACCAAAAAAGTGCAATTGGTGGGCGGGGACCGCGTCTTTCCGATATTGTGAAGATGCTGCACACCATCTCTTCTAAAAAGCGCACGTTCATATGCATCGACGCTCTCGATGAATGTACTGCAGGATGTCGAGGCAAGCTTTTTGATTCGCTAAATCAAATTCTCGAAAAGTCCCCAGGTACTCGAATATTGGTGACTGGAAGACCGCACATTCGACCTGAGATTGGAAGGCGTCTTGCTGGGAGAGTAAAGTGTGTATCCATAAGCCCCAAGAGAGACGATGTTATTAGGTATCTTCGCACTAGACTAGATGAGGACATAATCCCAGATGCGATGGACAGTAGTCTTGAGGCAGACATCCTGAAGAAAATCCCTGATAATATGTCGGAAATGTATGTATGATAGGAGCGACAACAGTTTCTAAAGCTACCCACTGACCGATAAATATCTAGATTCCTGCTCGTCTCGCTGAATATCGATGCGATCCTACAGGAAACCACAATCCATCGTAGGCGGCAAAAGCTTGGTGCAATGACCAATGGGTTAGGGTTGGGAGATGCTTATGGTTCATCGCTGGGCCGGATAAAGGGGCAGAGTGGGGAGAAATCGAGGCTCGGCATGACTGCTTTGATGTGGATCTCTCACTCCGAGCGGCCCTTGGAGCCCGATGAGCTGTGTCACGCCCTAGCAGTCGAAATAGGATCGCCGAATCTCAACACCGACAATGTTCCTTCAATAAGGACATTGCTCACCTGTTGCCAGGGGCTTGTTGTCGTAGACAAGGAAGCTTCCACGGTCCGGTTAATCCACTTTACCCTTCAAGAGTACCTCCGGGATCATCCAGAGCTTTTTGATGCAGCTCACTCGACAATTGCAGAAACCTGTTTAACCTATCTGAATTCCCGGCAGGTCAAGGCTTTTTCAACCTGTCCCTCTCCCGATCTTCAAAGCACACCCTTTCTCGAATATTGTTCATTATATTGGGGGATGCACGCGAAAAGGGAGTATTCAGATTACGTTAAATTGCTTGCGCTGGAACTATTTGGCGGGTACGATAACCACATATCCACTAAAATATTTTTGGAAGCACAGGGGTGGTACTCGTATGCTGCTGATTTCGATAAACTTTCCTTCTTCACGGGCCTACATTGTGCATCCTTCTTCGGGATTGCTGAAATTGTAACCAGTTTGGTAGCGATGGAAGGTTGTGACATCAACCAAGAAGATTGCGTTGGTAATACACCTCTCGTGTGGGCTGCTCGTAATGGGCACGAGGGAGTGGTGGAAATACTGCTCGGACGGGACCACATCAGCCCTAACAAACCAGATAAGTACGGCGAAACGCCACTCTTTGGTGCCATTTGGAGTGGGCACGAGAGGGTGGCTAAAATGCTACTCGGGCGGGACGACGTCAACCCCAACATACCAAACATGTGCGGCCAAACGCCACTCTTTGGAGCAGCTTGGAATGGACATGAAGGAGCGGTAAAAGCACTACTTGAGCGGAACGACGTCGATCCCAACAAACCAGATGCGCTCAGCCGAACACCACTCTGGTGCGCCGCTTGCAATGGACACAAGGGTGTGGTGAAAATACTGCTCGGACGGGACAGCCTCAGCCCCGACGAACCAGATATCGAAGGTCGAAAAATACCCTTATCGGCTCCTGGGGGTGGGCGTCTCTAGTGGGCGACGCCACTACAACCCTAGTATCTACTACCCCGAACACGACCTAAGGCCGAGTAGGCATAGCCCTCCTCACCTCCTTCCAATGCGGATAACCTAGTGCCATTCCCTCAAGGTCCGCAACTGCTCCACAAACACATCCGTTGCCTCCAATCCCTCACCCTCCCCTTTCTTACTATATCTCCGCCTCCTCCCATTATTCAGCACGCCTCCTTGTATGATAGCATCTATTTACTTCTTGCTCCTTCCGAGACAGGCCTAGCGCTGGAGCTAAGCTTAAATATCTTATTCTAGTCGAACGAAATCACATCACATCTGCCTAGCCTTCTACACTGATTTCTCCATGTGGTCGGGAAAGGATTTTCCAGTTTCTGATTAGAATCTAGAGTTTAGCGGAGGACTGTTTCAATTGTATTGACATAAGACATTGTAGGTTAAAAATTTCTCATATCTACGTTTATTGTTTTTTAGTTGTAAATCCCCTTTGAAAATTTGTTCACTTATTTTATTTTCTTCCACAGTTTAGGTGTCCCCCTTCCCTCCCCTTCAAAGTGTAGTCATGGGGACTGCATAGATAATTATATTAGTATGGAGCAGGAAACATGCGAAATGCAGACAAGCCTTCCAGTGAGCTAGCCCTGGTTGGGCCCAGCAAACCCGTTATGTTGTTCGGGATAGGAAGGAAAAGGATGTTGGGAATGTAAATAGAAGGGTCAAGTAGCAGCGTAAATAAGCTCTATTATGCCATACCACCTCCGATGGGCGCTGAAAATTGAAGGGAATGCTCCCTCGATACTGGCTCTTGTGGAGTGGGAGCGATGTGACGGGTGGGGATTCAAGTGACTTGGGGAAGACGTGCTTAGGATAAGTTTTTCGCGCGTTTTTACCGTACCCATCTTCATGGCGTCTAGCGCAACAAAGTGCACCACCGGGGGCCAATTGATATCAGAACCGAGTCCCCATTTGATTTCATAGTGCACCAAAAAACAAAAAACCGCCCCCTCTGTCGGCTAGACTCATAGCATAGGGTCCAAGAGCTAGGATGGGGCACAAAATTGTCTGGATAGATGGGGCACCGAGTCTAGGGTTCATAGTACAAGAAAGATCCCCGTCTGTGGCTGGCTGGTCCGGTGTGGATAGGAACCATAGTAAACCAAGGGAGAAGTTCCCTATTAGGTGGGCTGGTATTAAGGGCGCTTACTCTCGATCCATGAATTGAACCGTTCAAAATATCCATAGCGAGCAGTGTCCCAAATTGTTATGAGCACGTGTTGCCCCTTTCGAAAACCATTCTGATTTATGATACACATTTTCCATCACCCTTCGCCTACTAGAGAGTATAACCCCCGATTTCTCTTGGGCTTAGATAATCGCTCGTGCTGTTACGGCTACAACTCCTCAGAAGTGCACCGTTAGGTTTGGAAAAATCGCCAGGTTCTTTGGGTGACACAGGATCAACCCCCACCCGGACCAGATCCAGCCAATGAAAGACCTATCTCTCACCCAACGGCGCCAATCCGAAGAATTGGAACGCTGGGCTCCATGTCTCTACTTGCATCCCTAGGAGCCTAGAGAGTTTCTGGAGCCTATTCGGTATGCTTCCCCAGCTCGCCGGGGGTGATCGAACAGCTTAGGGAGCTGAGCAATATGGCCCGAGCGGGAAGGGACATTCCAACCTCCCCTTTCCTCCCTTTTCCCCGCAAGATCAGTTTTTCTCGGGGAATTCTGTTTGGCTATCAGGTTAGGCGTTTTATTAACCCATTAATATGCCAAGCTAGCACGAGTGATACTGTGTGATACAACAAACAACGCTACAGCGCCACCATCCCGCATCTCTCACTATAATGTTCGATGTCGGGTAGCAGTGTCTCGTGCTGTAGAACGTGTCGGGGTTAATTGTGTGAAAACCAAAATTGGCTTCCTTTTCCTCCTGGGTGCGTTGTTTGTTTGCCCCCCTCTTAAATCTTCATTGGGATCTGAAGTGTGATATTGGGTCATACTCGCCCGGCTAATGGAGACCAATATGTCTATATTGAGCGGCGGTGCTATATCGTATCGCGCCTTATCAGACGCTCTGGAAACCTTCCTATTGAATCGGAGAGGCACGGTACAGAAAGTCGTCGAGTGTGTTCGTGAAACGCTTGGCGACCTCGCCCGAAGTATGACACCAGCTTGCAAAGTTGATTGCGATGACCAGTCACTGAATAATTAGACCGTGGATTTATGCTATCATTGGGTTTTCCTCGCTAAGTAAGGTCTAGATTTTTTCTTTCTTTTTTCCTCCGAAGAGGGAAAGGAATTATGTTTTTTTTGCTATATATCCCCCACCCTTTTCCGGAGCTTGGCATTTTGGAGTTTATAGCAAACAGTCCAATTGTTCAAACTTTCATAGTACTCACACAATCGCACAATCCAAGTTTACGCTATCTCAAATTGACTGTCTTCTGTTAATTTATTTTTTTCATAATAGTTAACAAATTAAAATATATGGGATTTGCACTGAGAGTAGAAAAAAACCAAAAGTTAAAATCTGCAGACAAGCTTTTCAGAACTAACAGTAATAATAAGGAGACAATACCCACCTCCGTAACTAGCAGTTCCAACAATGGCAAAGTGAAAAGCATGGAATTCTTTAGTTCTAGGCCTGGCACCGCAGCCAAGCCTGGAGTGTCCCTGCCCCGCAGCAGCGCATGTAGCAGGGTCCCCGCCAACATCTCTGAAACTGACAATTATAGAGGAGGGGCTCGCTATAACTCTACCCACTTGATGCCAGGGCCCAGCACCTAGATGCCTTGGAGCAACTTTCCCCTACCGGGAACACCACCAATAGACTTGCTAATCCTTGCTGCTAGGGCATCGGAGATTCTCTTCAACGAAAAGGTTTCCGACACCACTAACCAGCAGCTTTTCCAAGCTGGTCACTTCCCCGCTCTGCCTGATGAGCCTCCACACCAATACTTCGACCCAAACTGGCTTCAAAACTCAGGCCAAGCCCCCAATTCGGGCACCGGCACCACCACCTCCACCTCCTAAAACTCTATTTCCAATGTCTTCCACAGTAATAGCTTACTTCGTACGCAGATGGGATCTTGGAGCCAGTGGTCATTGAATCTGAGACCGGTAATGAATGGAAAAGCCAGTTTGAAGAGGATATTAATTGGGGGGATGAGCATATTTCCCTTCTAGTGACAATTTGTCTTTTGAACAGTGCCCGCCAGAACGTTGCGATCTTGAATATGACGATAATTCTCTACTGCTGTCTATTGATCTCAAGCGGCCAGTCCGTCCGGCTTTGACTAAGGCTGGGTTAACCTAGGCTTTTTCGGGGACGGCTGAGCCGGACTGTTGGAAAGAGGCTTTCCAAACCAAAGCCCGGGCCGGCCTGGGTCACCTGGAAGCAGATGTTTCGCGGGATCACTTGCGTTTTATTACTAAAAAATGGTTTCTTATTTATGATAACAGGACTAATTTTTTACAAAATCGCTTGGTTAGTACGATTTCACCGGGGGGCGGTTGAGGTGGGAAAGTGTATTTAGGAATTGTGGTGGTTCATCGGTGGATGATATAAATTTGTTTTAAGCGAGATCTATAACACCAGGGGCATGTTGCTCCTATTATCGTATTCCGAGTGGTTAAAAGCGGAAAGCACGCAGGCTGTCCATAGATATCCTTTGATGGCTTGGGTATCTCGCGGTTCTGACCTTGGTTTTGTCAAGACTCGACCTAGAGGTTGCGTGGGCACCCCAGGGTTTTGGCGGCCGCTGAGAATTTCGACAGGACTGACCCAGGTTTCTCAAAACTGAAGCTGGACTCGCCGGATTCGCCACCTGGGATCACTGCTCCAGTCTACTCTCTACCCTTGGATTTCTCGGTCTTTAATTTTCTTCCTTTTATTCTTGACTTCTCTGCCCCTTTACGCCAGTGGGTTTACATTAGATCATGGTCTCCTTTCATTTGGCCGAGTAGAGGTTTTTGTGTTTGTATATCATCTTTTATTCAAGTATTACTTTTTTTTACCACCATCGCAGGTGGCCTGGCCCGCCAAAAAAACCAAAACGTTGTTCGTTTAGCTAGCGTTTTGTTTATCAGATGTTTTTGCCGTGGGCACACTGTTGGTAGGAAACCACCTTCTTGTATTTGGCGTTTTTTTCAATCTGTTTGGTATTCCGCAGCTACATTCGTTCAAAAAAAAATGACCATCCGTTACCACCTGTTAAGCAATTTTAACTCATGTAATCTGACAAACCATTATATTGAAATTGTTGTACCTGTTATGGAACCGTTTTCCGGAAGAATATAATATAGCATTTAAAAGTAATTTTCCAAGTAGTTTTACTCTAGTTAAAACAGTATATGATACGAGGTACCGGAACTTTGAATGTAATATTTTAAATGAGTTAAGCAAGAAGAGAGGGCTACGTAGCTGGATATATCTTGCAATAAATTTGTTGTAATAGATAATAGAAATTGTATTTTTATTAATATATTTTTTATGCAGGTAAGTACTGTAGTTATCATGAGATATCCTTAAAACAACGTAACACAGATCCATGGCTCAGGGACTTATAATTCAGGATTGTGTGAATTCATTAATGCTACTACAATCTCTATCCAGACCGACTCGTAATGATGTTTAGTTAAACTGGAATACGCTATTCTTTCTCTATGTGTTTTGTCTCTGATTGCTGAGGTTCACGATGGCGGATTTAGAGGGTTTTCACGGTACGGTATCCGGCCTGGTGCCTGAGCCTGATAGGGAAAGGTGTTTATTGGCTAGTTTTGAAGGCAAGACGGTATCTACCGATGTAGCGAAGAGTAACCCGTGGCGGAGCCCGAGTGGCTGAGCAACCTTAGCGCCGGAGAACTTTACCGAGGAGTTACCGGCAGACACTTGCGTTCTCGAACACCCCCCCCCCCAGCTTTTTCAGTCCCCTCCATTCTTCTCAGCTTCTACACCTACTAAGCCTAACATCTCGCGACAGGGGGACCGATCGATAAGATGAGCAACCAACAATCAGGTATTCCTTTCGAGGCCACTTCTTCGCTGCAAGGGTGCGCTCCGAGATTATCACTTGTACGCACCGGTATTTAAAATCATTAATCTCAGTGGTAGCTATACATCTGGCTCGACTGCCGTTCCTCACAACACCGTGAATTTCAGTATCATAGCAAACTCGGGCAACACCAACTCCTTTAACACCACCAACATCAATTACTACGGCGAAACGGATTCGTCCCAGAGCCATGCCGAAATTTTGCAATGCCTGTACACGTCTAAATACGAGGAACACCGGGATCGGGTTCGTGAGCCGGTGGAGGGAACATGCACCTGGGTTACGGAACATTCAAGATATAAGGATTGGCTGGGAAAGAAATCATCGGGGCTCCTCTGGCTATCGGGGGACCCTGGTTGCGGGAAATCGGTCATCGCTTCGTTTCTTATAAATCATCTAAAGATACATACGAACGCCGTCGTTTGCTATTTCTTTTTCAAAGATGACAGCGAGGAACAGAGGAGTGCAACATTTGCTCTATGCGCGATACTACATCAACTTTTTGTGCAGCGGATCTCTCTCGGCGCATTTGCCCGAGAAGCGTTTCAGGCCAAAGGCAAGGGGTTCACCCAAGAGGTCAATACGTTGTGGAATATTTTGGTTAAGGCGGTAGCTGAGGGGGGGCGTGGTGAGGTAATTTGTGTGGTGGATGCCTTAGATGAGTGCGAGGAAAGGACTCTGGATCAGTTTGTTCGTCGTGTCGTCGGTCTCTCTCGCTCACAGACTTCCGACTTTCCTTTAAAGTTCTTAGTTACGGGTCGCCCGTACCACAAAATCGAGAGGGAGCTTGGCTCGCCCGCAACGACCATCCGACTGAAAGGGGAGGATGAGGTCAACGCAATTACTACCGATGTCAACCGCGCCATAGATGAGGGCATCAAGAACCTAGAGTCACATTGGGGGCAAGCTGGCAAGCTGGAATATTTGCGAAATCAACTCAAATCTGCGGCTGATCGGACATTTCTTTGGGTTTCTCTCGTTCTCGAGATTCTGAAAGATAGTGAGGATGGCTCAGTGGAAGAATTTTCTGATATCGTATCCTCTATGCCGCGCGATATACCAGAATTGTATACCAAGATTCTCAACAAAAGCAGGTACCCGGACAAAGCGCGGCGGATCCTGCATATAGTTGTAGCGGCTACAAGGCCTCTTACACTAGAAGAAATGAACGCCGCAGTCAAAATCAAGCCAGATCACAAGTCAATCAAGGACCTCGGGGATCTTGCAGCTGGTTTCGACAAGTCTGTGAAAAATTTGTGTGGGCTTTTTGTTCGGGTTATTGATTCGAAGATCTACCTCGTCCATCAGACTGCGAGGGAGTTTTTAATTAAGGGATCTTCACCCGGTCGGGGAAACTGGCAGTACACCCTTTGTTCCCAGGATTCTAACTTTTTGTTGGCTAACATCTGTATCTCCTATCTGTCGCTGGAGGACTTTGAAAAGGACCCATTAGAGATAGATCTTTCTTACCCGTGTCTGTTCGATGAACGATATATTGGCTACCTGCAGAAATACCCCCTTCTCGATTATGCGGCTACCCATTGGGCATGCCACTTTCGAGATTCACGGGCTCGTCAGAAGGAGTTGTTCGAATTTACGCGACTGATTTTCCAAGGTAGATCTGAAAGGGTTCTGACATGGTTCAAGGTTTACTGGGCGAATCATCGCCACTCTGCTTTCTTCCCGGACGATTTCACACACTTGATGATCGCATCGTGGTTTGGGCAAAGGGCGGTCGTCGAGCAACTCTTGCAAGAGGGAGGAGAAATCGATGCACGTTCAGAAAGATATGGCACCGCATTGAATATAGCAGCTTTCCGGAAAGAGAAAGGCATAGCAGGAATGCTAGTGCAGAGAAACGTTAAAGCCTATTTTCGTGGGAGGGATTATAGTGTATTATATGTGAAAATGTCGCTTCGTTTAGGTGATTTGGGCCAGGCTGACAGCAGACTTGTCTTGTTTGATAGATGGTATGTGGATTTTTCTTGAGAGGGAGATGAAGCTGATTCTAGGGATATTTCGGGTTATAGAGGGTAGCTAAAGATTCCTGATTATCCCTCGTTTGCGCCATTACGTTGCTGATGGAAGAGTATGGGAAATACAGAGAGTAAGTGAACTGCGTTATGTATTCCGGGCAACCTTCATGACTAACAGTGGACTGACCCATGAGCATAGAGTGTAAGTTGGCAATTTAAACACCGCTGGATAACAAAATAATATTCAACGATTTGTGTGGAGAATACAGGAGGTAGGGCATTTGGGATATAGTTCAGACTGAGCTCAGATGGTAATGGTGGTGGCTGATCATGGAGCTGTCGGCGGCTATAGCTTGTACGTAAATCGATTGACCAAATTTGGGGTGCGGGTCAGTTGCTAACACTGGCTCTCGACATGTGATAGAATGTAGGAGGGCAAAATTAGTAGTTCTAGGGCTATATGGCTGCTAACCACGCCTTCGGCGAGCATTATAGGACGTAAGAAGACAAGCTGCCACACCCTTGGGCCTTGGGGCAAGGGAATTGCTGATCTCGGGTTCATCGATTGGAGCAGTTAGTAAGCGAACAAGACCAACCACGGTTCTGGGACGAGAAAATTGCTGACCACTGGCTTGTTGGGTATGGAAGTTGGTAGGTGAACAGGATCAACCATGTGTCTCGGAGGACAAAGTTTCTGACCTCTAGCTCGCCGAGTGTTGTAGCCAGTAAGTGAAGGGGATCAACCACAGTTCTCGGACGAAGAGATCGCTGACCTCTGGCGTGTTAACTATTATAGGTTGTAAGTCAACAAGATTAACCACGGTTGTGGGGCGGGGGAATTGCTGACCTCTGGTTGCGGAGTGTTGTAGAGAGTAAGTGAACAAGATCAACCAAGGTTCTCGGTCGGAGAGATCGCTGACCTCTGGCTTGTTGAGTGTCATAGGGTGTAAGTGAACAGTATCAACCACGGCTCTGGAAGAGAAAAATTGCTAACCTCCGGCTCGCTGAGTCTTGTAGACGGTAAGTAAACAGGATTAATCACAATTGCGAAGCGAGAAAATTGTTGATTTCTGGCTTGCTGGGTATTATAGATAGTACGTGGACATGATCAACCGCAACTCGCGGACGGGGATACTGCTTACCTCTCGCTCTCTGAATGTTGTAGGGAGTAAGCGAACCGGGCCAACTACTGTTCTGAGTCAAGGAGATTACTGACCTCTGGCCTCTGGTTTGCTGGGTGCCGTAGCCGGTAGGTGACCATGGCCAGCCACGGTCCTGTGATGAGAAAATTGCTGACCTCTAACTTGCCGAGTATTATAGTCGGTTAGTGGACAGGATCAACCATAGCTCTGGCACGAGAAAATTGCTGACCTCCGGTTCGTTGAGTGTTGTAGGATGTAAGTGGACAGAACCAACCACAGTTCTCGGACGAGGAAATTCCTAACCTCTAGCACCCTGAGTGTTGTAGAGTGTAAGTGAACAAGATCGATCACAACTCTCAGACGAGAAAGTTCCTTACCTTTGGTTCTCTGGGTTTTGTAGGATGTAAGGGAACTAGATCAACAACAGTTCTAGCACTGGGGAATTGCTAATACCTACCACCTTGCTTCATTCAGATGGTAAGTCGACCTGCACCCTCTCCGCCATTTTGGGTTTCTCCTAAATTAATCAATCTCTTCCGACTGTATAGATTGTATTCAATCCACCATTCCTCAGGTTCTCGTTCCCTCCGTTGATCTCAGACTAATCCCGCCCTTGCTTTCCTCAATAGCGTGTAAACATTCCCACTCTCATCACAGTACCTGTTCAGAAAGCTGACCAATCACTGTTTGGCCGCTTTAGTTCGTATGCAAACCTCTATCCCTCCCCTGCGAGATTTCGCTGATACGTACCCGCTATTGCGCTATAGCTTGTTAGTTAATCTCTTGCTCCCACTTTCCCTCCTCCCAGAAAAGTTGAGCATGTCTTACAATCATTTCGTCAACATAGGAAGTGAGTAATATGATTTTACAACTACCACCTCTCTTGGCACGTATTATCTACTGACCTTTCTTGTAGCCCGTGAGCCATTCCAGTTTGCTATTCTCACCTTTGTTGCGGATTGCCATTGACCCCGCGGTAGTTTTGTATCCCGGACATGCCAGAACCGCACACCTGGTCCAGCCAGTGCATGACCTTCTTGTCGTGAAGGGCTAGTCTCGCCAATGGTGAGTATTTTGCTCTGTTTTTCCTCCTCTAATAGATACCTAAATTACTTACTTACTGTTTAACGGTATGGAAATCGCTAGTGCGTTATTTGCTGGAGGCCCGTTATTTATTCAATTTGTTTGCAAGCTCGATGCCGGCGTCGTTTTTCGCTCACCATATTCTGCGCTTGGTCTAAAGGTTTGGCTGAGCGAGGGGTATGATAGCTGTCTCAGGATGTAGGAATTTGTGGGGGATAACTGTTTGTTCTTTTTGTTACTCTTGCACTGTACTCGCGTCTTCACAACCTTATTGCTCCGCAACTTTATAAACCCCAACAACCAGAAAATCATGACCGAGATATGACCCGTAAAGTAGACAATTGGGTGGGAAAATGTCATCATTAAGAGAACATGCTATAGTGAGACGACGATACCAATCATGATGTAACCAGTTGACCAAGATTGCCCACTCCAATCATCCGTTAACTTCAATCATATAACAGTATTACTAATCAAATGTCGGGTTATTTGGGAGGGGTTGATGAGGGGTTTACTGGGAAATTGAGAAGCGAAGAGAGGGGGACAAAACTGGATGAGGAGACATCCGGGGACGCACCGAGAGCGTAGGACTGACCGGACACCGTCGCTTATCTTGTATCATAATTATTTGTTCCCCGGGAACTTCCATAAGTAGGATCACAGCCCCCCCTTTCGTGGTGGCAGGATTTCTAATCCAGAGCGATTCATATTTCCCGGTATATTGAAGGTTTCCAGATGACCCTCCTAACGAGATGTAAGTGGTGTTTGTTGGTGGTGGTCGCGGGAAGGTTTGCGAGGACGGCCTTGACCTGTTCCACTTCGTAATGTCATTAGTCCCTACTCTTTGGTGACCGAGGTGCTGGCGCGATATTTTCGCGGGTGGCGTTATCACTCGGTGAGATTGGGCCGGGGTGTGGTGATAATAGCTTTGGAGAAATTCTCACACAGAGTTTCATATCATATTCCGGCAATCTCGAAAGAAGGCTCGTGGCGATGAGGGGAATCCGTTGCGGGAGAGTAAAGCTTTCCGGGAAGCCATTACCCCTAGAGATCTCGAACGCCGCGCTCCGCTGCGGGCTCCTGTTCTGGTCCGGATTCGGGTGACCTTTTCTTTCTTGGGAAGATGCTGGTAAATATTTGCTCCCTAGTTGTCGGATTTACATTCGGGTTTTATTCGGGTTCCACTTTCGCTCGTGTTCTCACAATCTGAAAAGCAGAGTGACACGGAAGGACTATCTCGGCCCAGCGTAATCGTGCAAGAAAATGTCTTTCGCAATGGGTATGTGCTAGGCGATGAATTGAACACATGAGGTCGTGATACCCAGTGATATTCTGCAATCGGACTTTACCCCCCCCCCCACCCGGCCCGCCTGCTTGACATGTTACAGCGAGGAGGTTGGCCAAACAAAGTGAGGGATGGAGGAACATCTGTGCCCATCAATTGAGGTGCTTGGTTCGTGCTTTCCTTCCTTTTTCTTGTTGTAGGTCGGTTTTTGAGTCAAGAAGCTGTGGGATGCTGAATTATGTAATGAGCCTCTGTATGTGTGCCGAGTGGAGTGTGCTTTGTACTATATTACCTTGCCCAAGCTGATTGCTGGGGATTGAATGGGGCTTTGTGGGCCGACCGATTAAGAAGGGGAAACAGAAAAATAAATTACAGTAAATTGTATCCTCTTAAGTGCCCGGAGAACAGGTAGCGTAAACATTTTAAATTTAATCCAGTGTGGGGTACAGTTCCCGCGACACAGCAGAAGACCAGGTCCAAATTTATAACCAAATTCCCAAGCCACCACATAACAATAGCAGGGTATCACTCTAAAGTGGCGTCAGTCCTTCACCATTTCCTCTTTTATTTTTATCGATCGATCCTACTCCATTGGACCAAGATTAACCTCGCACCCCTTGGCATTTGATGTGGTGCTTACCTAATGCGAGCACAAACATACTGGATGACAGGATGACAGACTACTGCGTGAGTATGTTTAACCTGTACACTCACGTATAAACAGAGGCTGCTGAAGCATGAGCTTGTGTTTCATTCAATCCCTACCAATATATGCACACGCCTGGGGAACTTCTCAAAATTTGGGCAATCACACTCGATAACTCAACTACAGGCAAATATCTGCAGTCTAGCTAGGAGGGTACCCGAAAAAGCCCAGGCCTGCTCCCCTAACCTGGCCGGACTGGCCACTTGAGAACACTGACCAAAGGGGGCAGACGCTGCTAGGACGCTGTGTCATACGCCCCCATTTGCAAAGTCCTCGCGGAGTGAGGTGCTGTGGCAATGTTTTGGTGGCAACATGGGTACAGGTATAAGGCTATACTGCATATCAGCGGTTCTAATGATGCAGTGTAATAGATACTCGTAGTGTTGGCCACGAGCAGAGCATGCTCGATTACTTCTATATATATCTGTCTTGGTAATCATGTGATATTATCATGTATTGATATAGACACCATCTACCCCGCACACTCAATACACTATCCTCCGCACAACCCTCAACCACTGATTCTTGAACCTTTATCGGTTACAGCTTTGCTATCTCAAAATGTCCTCATCGCTCGCATCATCCCCCACCCCTTGGCAAGTAACTGAAACACAATCCGACTCTCCGAGTGAAGTAAATAGCGCAAATGACTCAGGCTCTGTCACAGATTTTCGTGACACCTTGAGCGGCAAGTGGGGTAGGAATTATCAGGAACCCCAGTGTCAATATTAAACTACTGACAATTGGTCTTGTAACTGTAAATAGGAGACTTGGTTAATGATCGCACAATTAGTGGCAAGGAGGAATTGCCATTCAATAGCTACCTATACGAAAAGCGATTAATCATCCGTGAAACAATGAATGACGACTTTGGACGACATATGGTTTATTGCTGTCACTGCCACCATAGTTGGGGCCCGTATGCCCCAAAATATACCACTACCTCCGCCTTTCTAAACCACTTCCGTACGCGTCATCCAAGACTTCCATCTCGGGAAAGCGACTATAAGAGTGCAGTTAGTCGTCTAAAGGGAAAGCAGAGCACTACATTTCGAATAGGATCCGAACTTAGTCCTTTCACACTCGCTAAGCAAACTGGTGGTGCCCGAGCCCCTGGGGAGTATTTTGATATTACTCAGTATAGGAAACTACTTGCTATAATGATTGTCGAAACAAACTCCAGCTTTAGGTTAGTTGAAAGTACTGCCTTCCGCACTCTATTGACATACTGCAATGGGAGAGCTACTCCAATCTCCCGCCAAACCCTCAAACGCGATATCCAGCAAGTTCTATATAAAGAACTATTTGAGAGTTTACTCCTTCGCCTGCAAGAACATATCTCGAGCGGTGCAAAAATTAACCTCACACTCGGTGCCTGGACGTCTTCAAACAAGCTTCTATTTTTGGCCATCACAGCACACTGGATGGATATAAGGTACGAAAGATGCAATACCCTGATTGGATTTGAACAATTGCATGGCTCCTGTAACGTGTTCGCAAGGTGCTAATCACGTTATCGGTATTAGATACGATAGTTGGCAGGTGGCCTGCTCTTCCAGAGAGGAGGCGAGAGCTGAGAACTAAAGGAGGCTTCGAGGGTGTACTGGGGAACAAAGAAGTAACTGTTCAACCAAGTATGTTGAAATACTGTCTGTCGAAGTCTGCCTTTTCTATCGTAGAAACATGCGGTCTTTAAATACACAAATCTGTTCATGTCTAGCATGAACGAAACTAATCAAAGGTATCAATTGATACTCTTTGGTAAAACTCCTTAAGTATAAAAGCGATACTTAAAACAAAACATCAAACAAAACCAAGTATCAAAACGATACTTAAAACAAACCAAGTATCAAAGCGATACTTAAAACAAAACATAAAACAAAACCAAGTATCAAACGATAGTTAAAACAAACCAAGTATCAAAGCGATACTTAAAACAAAACATAAAACAAAACCAAGTATCAAACGATACTTAAAACAAACCAAGTATCAAAGCAATACTTAAAACAAAACATAAAACAAAACCTAGTATCAAACGATACTTAAAACAAACCAATAACCGAGTACCCATACCGGTTACATTCCCCAAAACAAAACAACTGTTTAAAACAAACAAAACCTAATAATCATCAAAAGCGGATTCCGAGAAACTGATGGCTTCAGTTTCTGCAAGAAATTCCTCATCATAAGTATCACACCAGGGGCAGGAAGAAACCCCAAGGAAACACTTAGACTCAAAGAAATGAAAATCACAGTAGTCACGAATACCAGATTCGCGTTGTACATCAACCCAAGCGTGATCGCAATCAGGACAGTCATCTATCAAGAGGATTTCGAAATAGTCTTCAACTTGGATAGCATCGCGGTTCAACTACAGTCCAACAATCTGTTGTCGCAGCCTCACATTGAGCTCCACATAGTTTGACATCGTTATTGTATTCGGATAGTGATTGGTGACTAGATAAAGTTGTCGAGAGCCTGCTCCATAGCTTGATTCTCCTCATCGCTGCTTTCGAACTCCGACTCAAAGTGTGGTGCCCAAAATCCATCTCTAGTTTCGAGTTCTGCGTGCCATCGCTCAGTTTCTGGCATTGTAGGTGTCCAGCACATGGTGATATAATTGATTGTTGGGGGGAGGGATTCGTTTGGCATGTTGTCTTTCCACCATCCGTTCACCATATCCATAGCGTGCTCTAGTCCTTCCAGTGGTTCCCAACTGTTTTCGCTTGTCGGATATCCTTTCCATTTGACTAGGAACTGATCATTTCCATGCCAAAGGCGGTAGTCTCTGATTTCTTCAACTTCCCATTCATCCTTCTTATCGATGATGATAGGTGCAGGCTGAGAGTGGGTTCTTCCAGGAAACTTCGAGTCGTCATTTGGATGGAATCGCTTGACAGCTGAGGTGTGGAAGACTGCAGTATTGCGGCGGTACATGCGTCCATCCATCTGGACAGTGTAGTTCTCTGTATGCTCGTCAAAGGATATGACTTTAAAGAGTCAGCGCCATCGGGGTTGCAGTTTCTTGCTGCGTCCGACATTGGTAATGAACATGTTACCATGTACTATGAGAATGTCTCCTGGTGAGATGGGGACATGTTTGCGTCGTCATTTCTGGGCAGTAGTGGTGCTTCGGAATCAGGCAGCCTTAACAGCTTGGAAGGCATCGTTCCGAATTGCTTGGTGGCAGTTTAGATGGTCATCAGAGGCAGGGACTGAGGAGTTCTTAAATAGTGTTGTAGGTAGGAGGGGGTATTGACGGCCAAATACTGCCTTGTATGGTGACATCCCCAAGGTATCTGAAAATCCGGCATTGATATATGCAGCGAGCTCAACAAGGGCTGGTTCACAGTTGGTTTGTCATTCCTTGATTATATTCCTAATTCCAGTCTTAACTTCACCAATCTTTCTTTCTGCTTGGCCATTTGTCTCATGATGTCCAGGGGCAGCCATAATGTGATTTATTCCGAGAGAGGTCAAGGTTTGCTTCCAGAATCTGGCGGTAAAGCGGGGATCAGCATCACTGACAATTGATAAGGGGTACCCATGGGGAGTAAACAGGTATCGTTGGAGGTTATTCCAGGTGTCTTTGGAGGAATCGGTAACCTTCATTGTGATGAGCCATGTATATTCAGACAATCGATCCACAGCTACCAAGATGGTATCATATCCTGCCGACTTGTTGAATGGTCCTGCGAAATCGATGGCATATGATTCGAATATTTCACATGGTAGTTGGAGGGTCTGTGCTTTTCCTTCAGGTAGTTGTGTTCGCTCCTTGTTTGCCTGGCAGAGTTCACATTGTTTGACGAAATCGCGGAAATCCTGGCGCATCTCAGGCCAGTAAACATATTCTGAAGCATATTGAAGGTTGCGGTCTGCGCTGTGGTGTCCTTTGTTGTGAATCTCGAATATGACATATTCTCTAATAGTCATTCCATTGAACATATGACCCTTTGGTATGTATAGGCTGTGTTCACCATAACGGGTGCTGGTATAGACCATTCCATTTGATATGTTGTAGGGGGCGAGGTCTCCATGCCAGGAGCTATCCATGGCTTTGAAGTAAATCGGGTCATGGCGGTATCCTGCTATCATTTGGCTTCGGAAAGAGGAGGTTAATTTTTCTGTGGTCGATCTAACATCTCGTTCATCCTTGATTAGGGATCCTCTTGTTGGTTCGATAGGGGCTTCCTCTTCCTCAAAGGTATCGTAGAGTTGACGGCGATGCTCAGGAATAGTAGGGGGTATGACCGACACAATGGTTTCGTTGTTGTATACTCGTAAGGGTCCACTATATAGTGGTCGTGAATCGATTATGGGAGGAGAGGATGGCGGGGCTGACTGTGGGGGGTGTAAATAGGATATTGCATCCACGGAGGCTGCTGCTTGTTCGAGTTCTTCAAGACCTTGGTATCGTGTTGGAGCAGGGTTAAGGATATGAGGAGATTGGGTTGACTCATTTTCATCGATCATCTCTTCTTCTCCTTCTGTGGTGTCGAAGCTGGTGTCTTTGGAATCGTCAGCAGGCATATAGTACGGTCGCTGGTATCTGTTTCCGAGCTTAATTTCAGTCTGGTGAAAAGGGCAGGTGTCATGGTAACAGTAGGACCAGTGGAGTCTGCTTTGTTCAAGTTCGTGAGGAGGTGTGCTGCGGAGCGTGCAATTGTCTTTCCATTCTTCGTCAATGTCCTTTCCGCGTTCCGTTCCGGCAGCGCTATACATGGTGTAAGAGAAGGGATTGGAGGGAGCGGCAGAGCTGGTGGTAGCCATCGATGGTTCTTGTTCATAGGAGGTGTCATCAGGGCTGTCCTCGCTTTGTCTTGTGTGGTCGTGAACAAGAGGAGGATCTGCGAGATCTTGATTCTGATATAGACGGGAGAGAGCATCAGCTAAATAGTTCGTTCTTCCAGGGGTATAGATGATTTTTGCATCGTATTTGCTGATTTCACCTATCCATCTTGTCCTTCTTCTTCCGGGTATCTTTTCTGTTTTAAGGTTAGTGAGAGGTTGGTGGTCGGTAACAATAGTGAAGGTATTGCCCATCAGGATGTGGTTGAAAGTGGCAAGAGCATCAATCACAGTAAGGGCTTCCTTGTCTGTTGTTCCATAGTTCATTTGTGGATCAGTGAACTTCCTGCTGTGTAATGCCGCCAGTCTTGCCGTTTCATGGGAGGCCCCTTGCCCAACCCATGCTCCAACTCCAACATCTGATGCATCAGTAATAGGCCATATCGGTTCTGGTTTACTATAGTCGATAAGTTGAATAACGTTGGCGTTTTTAATCAATTCCTTGATGTTGGTAAAGGCTTGGTCATGAGTGTGGGTCCAGACAAATTCTGCATTGCCGGTAAGGTCTGTAAGCGGCGTTGTCACAGTGGCATGGTGTGGGAGGAACTGGGAAATATAGTTGACTAGTCCTAGGAATCGCATGAGATCCTTTTGATTTCCGGGTGTCAACTATTCCATTAAACAGGCTATTTTTCCAGGGGCTGCATGTATTCCTTCATCATCTATAACATGTCCTAGGATATCAAGTTTATCGGCAAACAGAATTGATTTGTTTCTGCTAGCGTAGAATTTAGCTTCCCTTAGTTTGGTACAAACCAATCCTATATAGTAGGCATGTTCTATTTTGGTGTTCGAGAAGATGAGAATGTCATCAATGTAGACCCAAACAAAATGGTGGAGGTATTCGCTCAGGAGGTTTTCCATAATTCGCATAAAGGTGGCGGGCGCATTCATATCACCTTGTAACATAACTCAGCTAATGAAACTTTCGAAGGGTGTTTTGAAACTGTTGTAGCGTTCGCTTTCTGGATCAAACCTTGTTTGGAAGTAGGCATCGCTTAGTTCAATCTTACTTCAGAATCTAGCCCGTCCAACTGCATTTAGGATCGGGGTTTGGTTTGGGATAGCAGAGCTGTCCATAACCTTGTCTTCATTCCGTAGATTGAGGTCAACCAAGGGGCGGATTCTTTTGCCATCTACTTTGGGTTGAACAAACATAGGAACGGCGCCTGGGGCTTCTGCCCGGTAGATGACTCCTCTTCTTTGTTGTTGGTTGATCCAATCACAAAGTGGGCTTTTGTATGCATCAGGAATAGAGTAGGTGGGTTGGTTTTTGAGATTAGAGGGGTCTCGGAGGCGAATGTGGTGGTTCACCTCTCTCATAGGTGATAGTTCTTCGGGTATTTGATCAGGGAAAATATCAGAGTAATCATCCAATAGTTGTTGGGTAGTTGCTTCACAGACTGCAGCTCGGTACTCTCCGCTTGTTGGCTTGCATGAGACTCTAACCTTCTGCTCTGCGAAATCGATAGTTGATTCCCCACACCTGATTATAGCTTTGTGGCGATTCAGGAATGGCATGCCTATTAGGGCATCGTATTTGGCTAAATTTCCAACTAGCATTTCCTGGGGGGGTAGGACTGCAGAACCAAGTCATATGTTCGCACTGCAGGTTTTATGGCTTGTGGATCGTGATCCTTTTACTGCCATATTGACTGGTATGGGTTGGTTAAGGTCTCGAGTGGGGAGTCCGTGGACAGAGACAAAGGCATTACTGATCATATCTCTTCCGATTGCGCCAGTGTCGAATAGGACTCGAGCCCTTTTGCCATTGATCAGGATAGTACCTTCAAGAGCGGTGTGTACTTTGAATGTAGCCGGAGGTCGAACACTGTTGCATTCTATATCGATATATCCGATATGGATCTCTTCATATTCATTAGATTGGGTGTTATCGCTTTCAACATTGTTGGCCGAGGCCTCTTACTTAATTGCCTTTCCTTTTCTTTTCTTCGTAGAACAGTTCTTTGCCATATGTCCTGTTTTTCCACATTCAAAACATTCTCCTTTTTGCCGTCTCGATTCTTTGGAGGATTTTGTTTTCTTCATAAGAACCCGTGGGGTATCGTCTTCAGAGTTGCTGGAGGCTTTGTGTCGTGGCTGGCTGTTCCTACTAGACGATGTCTGTGTTTTGTAGGCCTTGGTCTCATGGAGAATGGCATCCTTTCGTTCTGCTCTTGCAATTATTACTGCAATATCATCGCCGTCTTCCTTCAGTGGTTCTACTTCTCGCCAGAGGGTAGGGTGCATGGTGTCATAGAATTGTCGCTTCAGGATGTATTTGGAGATAGTTCCTCTCTCCATCCGGTCCTTATAAATCTTTAGGTCCGTAGCTACATCGGTGATTTGCTTGACATGCATTCTGTTAACTTGCTGGAGCTGGTTGAATTTGTTGTATAGGAGGACTTTGGTTATAGAGGATTGGAATCGTCCTTTCAGGTAATTGAGAACTGTAGTTCCTCTTAATCTTACATTCCGGCCGAAATCCTTATAGCATTGGTGGTATGTGTCGGTTGCCTTTCCTTCACAGAATGATCCAATGATAAGTCCGGTTGTAGGGTCTTCCACATCTTTTCCTTGTAAGAGTAGGAAGTGTGAGAGTTCTGTTGCCCATCGGTCAAAGGCTTCAGGTTTGAGGTCTTTTCCTTCTCCTGTGAACTTCGCTGGGAGGTGGAGTTTAAACTTAGGGGGTTCAAATGCTGCGGGTACCTCCTCTTCTTCAGGCCTTACCCGAGATTTCCCTCCTCCAGAAGGCCCTCCTCCTGTGCTAGCCATATCTGATTCGCTACTGGATTCAGGGTCGTTTGGAGGTTCAAAGGAAGGCATCTTTGCTGGAGTAGAAGGGAATTCTCCTGGAGGTTGTGTATCTTCCGTGTTTGCAGGATCGCCTGGCTCTTTAGCAGAGTGCCGGGGTTGTTTCTTTCTTGTAAGATCGTGCCGTGGGATTTGCTTCCCACTCCTGGTCGTCAAAGACTCTATCTTGGGTTTGAGATGAAGCCGAATGTGCTGTGATTCTGCCGCTTCTCTCCGCTAGCATTCTGAGGTGGAGATCGATAGGTTGATCAGGCCTAAATCCGGGGACAGGTTCTTAGCCACTTGCTGAGGTTAAAAAAATGTAACCTGTTCGCAAGGTGCTAATCACGTTATCAGTATTAGATACGATAGTTGGCAGGTGGCCTGCTTTTCCCGAGAGGAGGTGAGAGCTGAGAACTAAAGGAGGCTTCGAGGGTGTACTGGGAAACAAAGAAGTAACCGTTCAACCAAGTATATTGAAAAACTGTCTGTCGAAGTCTGCCTTTTCTATCGTAGAAACAGGCGGTCTTTAAATACACAAATCTGTTCATGTCTAACATGAACGAAACTAATCAAAGGTATCAATTGATACTCTTTGGTAAAACTCCTTAAGTATCAAAGCGATACTTAAAACAAAACATCAAACAAAACCAAGTATCAAAACGATACTTAAAACAAACCAAGTATCAAAGCGATACTTAAAACAAAACATAAAACAAAACCAAGTATCAAACGATACTTAAAACAAACCAAGTATCAAAGCGATACTTAAAACAAAACATAAAACAAAACCAAGTATCAAACGATACTTAAAACAAACCAAGTATCAAAGCGATACTTAAAACAAAACATAAAACAAAACCAAGTATCAAACGATACTTAAAACAAACCAAGTATCAAAGCAATACTTAAAACAAAACATAAAACAAAACCTAGTATCAAACGATACTTAAAACAAACCAATAACCGAGTACCCATACCAGTTACAGCTCCCATACCGCAGGCAATATGTCGGATGTTACAGTTAAGGTATTAAATATGTACGGTATGCGGGAGTCAATTCACTGCATAACGGCGGATAACGCCTCTATCAATGATGGTATTTTTACAGATTTAGAGTTGGAAATGAAGAAATGGTCACAAGAGGATGGGCAAATATGGTGTTTGGTACATGTATTAAACCTATCTGCACAAACCGTGCTTCAGACATTGAAGTCAGAAGCAACGGAGGCAGAAGTGGATTTAGCGAGTGATGACCTACAAGAGCTTGGCAACAACTGTGACGTTAACCCAGCAACAACCCTACGGAACCTTCGTCAAATCCTGGCAAAAATCCGATCATCAAACATTCTCTGGGAGACACTTCAGGATGATGTACGGCGAAAGGGGCTAAATTGGCTGGTTCCAGTCCTTGATGTTTGTGTACAATGGAATTCAACACATAAGATGATTCAGCACGCGTTATACCTCCAGCCAGCCCTTGAACGTCTCCTCGCTATTGACAATACACGCAAGTTCAGCAAAGGCCGAAATTCCCTTACACTTACACTGAATGATTGGTCTACCTTAACGCGGTTGGAGAAAATACTTGGTATTTTTGTTGAGGCAACTAAATTTGCAAGTGGTTCCTCATATCCAACACTAAGCTCCCAGCTTCCATACTACCAGTTTCTGCAAAATTGTTTGCATGACCTGATCGAGGATGAACGCGCTGCTTCTATCGACCTTGATCCCGACTCCTCCGGTTATAAGATTTGGGCTGCAGCAGATAATGCATACCGAAAGCTGAACAAGTACTGGGTAAAAACAGATTCACATACGGAGCAGGTTATTGCCACAATTCTTGACCCACGTATGAAGCTCCAACTCTTTCAGCATTTAGATTGGGAACAGGACTGGATCCAGAACGCGAAAGAACAGTTTATACGCGTTTTCAATCAACGCCATGCTCAACTCCTAACCCGAACCCCAGCAAGTAGGTTTACTGAATCTGCGCGGTGGAGAGAAACACCACAAACTAGACCCAATACCCATGATCCTATCCAAATCAGCACTCTGTATGAAGACTTAATTTTTGGTACCGATAACAATGAACTAGATGATGATCTGGTGGAATCGCAAGTGGAAATTTACTTACGCGAGCCAAGGGTTGACCAGAATATCGATATTATTCAATAGTGGAAGCTTCATGAACAGCGGCTACCAAATCTTGCCTTGATAGCACGCGATTACCTCTCCGTTCCTGCAACAAGGTATGTTCATATAAACCTTCTCTAATAGCCTCAGCCTTTGCACTAAAAGTTTGTGTAGTGTCCCATCTGAGCAAGCGTTTTCCATGGCTGGTGATATTGTTACAAAAAAACGGAATCGGTTGGAGGCTAATTCAGTCAGACTCCTCATGCTTACGAAGGCATGGTTGGGTATTGTTGACTATGAGAAGGAGGAGCTAGAGGAGGAATTGCTGGGAGAGGAGGCAGATTATGAGGCCGATGATGATGAGAGTGTTGCAGATATCGAAGAGACGGAAGATTCACAGATCTTGTCATAGTTGTTAGAAATGCTGCTCAGCATGCTACTGTTTCTTTTTTTTCTTTTGTTTTATGAAAGCACAGAGTTTATGAAAGATGTTTTATTGATGCACGGATATGAGGATGGAAAGCATAGATGCTACGGGAATGAAAGAAGTCTTTGTGGACCATTTCTTTTGTTTGGAAATAACACAGAATGTTTACTTTTTTTGTTTCTTTGATTGGTAGACAAGATGATGGAAAGACATGTGTCGATTATCGACTAGACTCGAGCATAATCGACTAGGATCGATCATGCTCGAGCATTCGAGCATAGGGGTCCCTCGAGCATACTCGTGGCCATCACTAGATACTCGTATACCTATCATTCTTCAATATTCAAGTAGTGCCTTCACATATCTCAGCTCCTATGAGTGCGGCCAATAGATACATCCCTCACGTGGGTCTGATAAAAACTATCTGGTGAGAAAGCCTCGCCAAAAATCTCCTACCAGACCCACGCGAGGGATATATCTATCGGCCGCACTCGTAGCATGTGATACGAACGACGACATTTTCTTACTGTATTGTCCTATCTTGGGAAGAGCTATCTACTCTAAGATTCGGGCTGTTGATAGAGAGTAAATTCTTGCACCAGTACCTTCGTTGCCACCAAGACATTGCCACAGTACCTCCCTTTCCGCGATGGCCCCGCAAAGCGGAGTATACTGGCCGATGGGCCGGTGGGTATCGGTGCTCAAGCGGGGGTTTGTGCAGATCCCGCTAAAGAGAGTGGATCTAGGCTGGACGGGAAGTTTGGGAGGGGGGGAAATGTAAGGCGAAGTTTTGGTGTAACCTCTTCGCAATACCAGACTCCCTAATTTGCTGGTTGGTCAAAAAGCAATCAGAGAAGGTTCGCCTCACGTACCCTCAACCCCTGGGTACATGATTGACAATACTGGTTGAGACTGGGAGAGGATTGGCAAAGGATATTTGTCATCAGTACTAAAATTTTGTTTATAAACATGAAGGACAAAACAGCAAACGCGATTCAAGCAGGAACACAACCCCGTTCACAAATCCAGACAGCAGCACTAGCACCAAGCCGAACAAGATCGAGAGGAATTTCGGTATCGGAGTTTATCCCCGGTGGGAAATCCCCCGCATACAATTCGTCAAAGGAAATTGTGGGATTTTTGTGTGGAATCGGGGGCGGCGAAAAGATTTCCTTCAATGAAGATCAACGACTTAATCAACTTACTAGGGGTCAGTAGGCTGTATATTGAAACTTACGTAGTGATTATGGAGGCTGGGATAGTGATGGCCTAGATCATGCCTAGATAATGATCGAGCAGATCATTGGGGTTCTGCTCGATCATGATCTGATCGGGGCGACCTCATGATCGAATGATCGATCAAATTGGTAGACCCTAATCGAGCATGCCCACTGATCGAGTATAGTCGATCATGCTCGAGTCTAGCCTGCCACGGTCAACTTTTCTTCACCATGGGGGTATGCTAATAGCACGCGGAAAATCCTTACTCTTAACCAATTTAAAACTTGAGTTGGTTTCGACAATCATTACAACTATCAATATTCTGTATTCCTTTATACCGAAGAACCGGCTAGGTGTCTGGGGACCCCCCCGCTTCCTCTATGAGTATGAATGGACTTGGTTCGGGTCACTTCCGTATTGCGGGTCAGCTGTTTGCCTTTAGTTAACCGACAGGATCCTTATGGTCGCACTCCGGAGGCGATAGCCTTCCACCACGCGTTCGGAGACGGGCAAGAAGTGTAGATGTTATCAGATATTTTGAAGCATACGGACACCATCTAGGACGCCCGTCATGTCGTAGGAGACTATGAGAGCGAGGACATTTTAGGAAAGAGAAGTGAGAGGTAAAGCGTGTTAAAGAATCAATAGTAGAGTTTGGTGTCGAGGATATGTAATCGAGTGTGCGGTCTAGAGAATTTTTATATAAATAGGTAATATCACATGATTACCAAGATGGATATAGGCATAACATATATAGATAGAGTGATAAAGCAGTACCCCTGATCGAGCATGATCTGCTCGAGCGAAACTCGATCATGATCTGATCGTGGACATCACTAGGCTGGGACGCCCATCGGGGTGACAACGAGAAATTGTAAAAAACAAAACGAATTCGGTTGTTCTGGTCTTTCGGGTAGAATTTGGCAAGTAGCACCCAGTGATCCCAAGCGGCAAGTCCGTCCGGCTTTTGGTATGGCCGGACTGACCCACCACCTTTTAGGGGATGGCCTGACCGGACTGTGGGAAAGCGGCTTTCCAGAAAAAAAACCTGGCCTGGCCTGGGCATTTGACGGCTTTGCCTGGGCACATGACTGCTTTATCTGGGCATCTGGCGGCTTTGCCTAGGCATTTGACAGCTTTACCTAGGCATTTGATGGCATTGCCTGGGCATCTGGCGGCATTACCTAGAAATTTGATGGCTTTGCCTGGGCATTTGACGGCTTGGCCTGGGCATATGACTGCTTTATCTGGGCATCTGGCGGCATTACCTAGAAATTTGATGGCTTTGCCTGGGCATTTGACGGCTTGGCCTGGGAATTTGACGGCTTGGCCTGGGAATCTGGCAGCTTGGAGCCTGCAATGAAAGCCATCCAAACCATCGGGGAATTAGTGCTAGAATAGTACCATACGTTACCGTATTGTGAACAACTGGTACTATACTGTAATTTATAGCTGCAAAGCATGACCGGAAAAAGTGTATCTCTACTCCAAATTTTAATCCGAGGGAAATGTGTCCCTCGCCATAGGGGTTTATATTGCACAAAGTTCTGCTGAATTAACCCCGCCTCCCCCTCCCCCAAAGCAGCTGACTCTGCAGGCCAATGGGCTGATATTGGAGGATGTAGGAAAAAGGCTTAACGATGAAGCCTTGGTAACATATCAGGACGATTGAGCACACTAGAGCGCTGCGGACGAGGGGTCAAGGTGGATACACGATATTGTGATCCGCAATGCCGGGGCTACTTGTGTATTTAAGCCTGAATTGGGGGGGGGGGGTTGCCTCCAGTGTAAGTAATGTGTAACTACCGAAGGCCTCTTGCGTCTTCACCGAGATCTAAATTGTTTTTTTTTTCACTTTGGTACAGCTAACAGCGTTCGGCATGTTTACGGTTAGCTATCGTACTGGACTATGTTGTGTTGTATGCATCGACTACCTCTGCATTGCTAATAGCCCCCCCACTACATCTACCGAGCCCTCACCTTGCGAGCTGTAGTCCCCTACAGTACACTAACAGTTCAAGCCATCAACGCAAACGAGTGACAATTTATGAAGTCACAATAAAACAACTAGGGATAGAGTGGTAATATTGTAGCAGCGTGTATGAACAGACCGACCGAGAATTAAGTTTTTTCCCCTCCTTGTACGTACGGGACTAATTTAATTGCCAATGGTCCCAGGCTTGGACAGCGGGCAAATATGGACTAAATGGGAATCACCTGTTCGAACAAGAGAATCATGATAGCCATGGTTGCTTATAACTCCGCTGTCTTTAACATATCCATAGAAGGCAAGAGTAATTATACAGAAAGATGAGAGGTTCCGAAAGAATCTCCAGTTCGCTACAGGACCTTCTACTTTCCCATAACATTCAAACCAATAACAAGGGAACGAACATATTCTCAGACCCCCTTTAACAAAAAAAGAAAGGCTCTCAGTCCTCGTAGCTTTCCAACAATAACACTATCACCCTCCGGTAATGTCTACTATCACCTCCCCAGACCTAATGTTGCTTATTCCACCCTTCAGCATTCATGCAAGCATATATTGCCTTCAAGCACCAACACTAATAATAGTAGTCGAGTTTATGTTTTGGCACGGATACCAAATTGTCGTCCCTTTGGTAATCCCTCTCCGAGCTCTTCAGCGGGGACCACCCTCCTGCCTCGGGTATGGTGAGGGCCGCATCTCTAGCGCTTAGAAATGTACCCTAAGAACTCTAATAAACGATCCTTGTGCTAGGTAGTCCAAAATTTCCTCCTCTGGAAAAGGGGCAAAAAACACACCAAAAGACCCCTCTCCGAGACAAATGAAAATGAAAAAAACACCAGACTTTACCCATAGAGGCAAGTCCAACGTCCTAGCACAAGGATCGTTTACTCGAGTTCCACGGTAGTGGCTTATATAATCAGGGCTAGGGGTATTTTTATAACACCCTTGAATCTTAGAGGTCTGAAATTTAAGTTCTATCATGGGCCCGGCACTCGGGCGCCTTTGCCGAGAATACCTGCGCTAGCAGATGGCCCTGCCGTTCCGAGGTCCAGCCCGTGTCGTCGAGTAAAAACCCTTTCAATACCATGCGCTCAGCAAGAAACCCCCCGGGTATCACATGAAATTTCTACATCCACAACCAGAATGGGAGTTGGACCCGCAAACCTTCCTGTTAGTATTACTTATGACCAGCCCTTTAGTCACTAGACTACCAAGCCCGATTAATAACATGATGTTTTTTTTTTTTTTTTTCCGAAATTTCACAATGTTGTGACCAACGGATGGAATCTGTTCACGGGTACCTTGGTTTACTTAGTTCAGGTCTCGCAAAGGTCTTTAGATTTCCCTGGAATTTGCACTAAAACCGAGGGGTGGGGGAGATATTCCGGGATACATTGATGCCATGATAGTTAAGCATCTATTTGAAGACGCAACAGTCCTTTGTACTCAATGTCTAATAGATCACCGTGTGGGGAGGGTCCACCAGCGGCCACTTGCGATAGCGCTCTGACATCTCGCACACGAAAATCATCAGTCACAAAGAAATATATGTCCTGTAACTCCCTCTACTGTAACTTATGCTGCTTCCTGTCCCTTCCATCTCGTACCCTTACTTAGGCAGATCTTCCAGTTATTACTTAACTCTACCCTCTACGGAGAGGGGAAAGCTCAGGCCTACGGATTCGGAAGTCGTGATGGGGGGGGGGGCATCGTAACAAATACCGTCGTTTGTTAGTGCCTAATAACGGTAACTTAAGTTGATCCATTGCCTATGATGCCTGAACTAGAAGTGACCAAGGGTGATGTGGATTTGGGGGTCCGGGGTGTATATATATGCGACCACCCGGGTGAAAAGGTTAGACTGCTAAAGGGTGTGCACTAATTCCATTCCTACCTTTTTCTGGAATGTATAAAATATGAACTTGATTGTTGCGGCGGTGGCCTGTTTTCTTGTCTTCAGGTCTGATACGAAATCTCTCCTACCATCTTCTTTTATGGACAAATTTGCAAGGTATCATAGATTTTGGCTGATTTACCAAAGGTAGCCGGGTAAAACCGTGTACTACCGTGCTGGATTGAGGTCAAATAGCCTCTGTCGAAGCTCAAGGGTTAAATGATAAATGGCGCAGTGATAAAGTGAGAGGAATAATTTGTGGCCTTGCTTTAGGTAGCAGCGGTAGGAACGGTAGAGCCATAAGCCCACCCCCACTTGATTCTCAACTAAACTAATGGTAAAGGTACTGTAGGAGTATATTGTGTAAACAAAATAAATAACTTTGATCCTTCCATGGACCACCACAGGTATAATACCCCTACACTTCTACACATGTTCTCATCCCTCTACGTGCTCCGGCGATAAGGGAGGAAAGACATGGCTGGAAAGGTTTCCTCGTAAGCCACGATATTCTCAAAATAATCCACCGCACCTCCGAAAAATCCTCGCACTGGCCTCCTCTCTCAGCTCAAACGGACATGGGGGTATTGTTAATCCCCGGGTGTGGCGATAGGATATCTATACCATTCAGGCAATATGCTGTATCAATAGAAGTATTTATAAACATTAACAGCGCCTAAACTGGCGTAACCTACACGCAAGCGTGAAAGAAATTTCTGCAACAAATCTCATACAAATATATGATACCTCCTTTTGGTAAATACACCAAGGCAAGAGGGAGCAAAGGCGCTCTAAAAGACTATTTGCAAAAATACCAAAAAAAAACTCAGCCGACCCCACCCCCCCTCACTGGGAGCTATTACCGTTTGTTCATTATATTGACTCACCGTTTTACTTCCCCTTTTCTTACTAATCCCATATTTAACTCCTCCTCTACTGTGCAAAGCCTAGATGCGCGCCTCGCACATGCACCCTCATGTTATCCACCAGAGCCATTTCCAGTTCCACACGAAGTAGTTGAATCTCTGTACAAATCTATGTTTTGAAACCTCGCATTCGCCCTAACACTTACGTGTAGTGAAGGCCGGACATACATCGCATCCTAGGAATCGGCATCACAGATGCTTCTTGTAGATGGCGTCATTGGCGGTGTGGTGGTGGCAGTGGTTTGACAGGATAATGAGAGGGGTCCATGAGGGGGGAATCAAGTGATGCTGGTATAGCCGTGGGTGATGTCCTCCAGTTGGCGGGGGCGGGGTTGAGAGGTTGGCGTTGGGGGGAAGGGGCGAGAAGGTGGGTGGGAAGGCTGAAGCTGAGGATGCGGAGTGTGGTAGCGATGACGGCGAGGTCGAGAAGATTGGTCGTGTGAATAGCAGGTCTAGGAAAACTCCCATCGGACCTTTTCAGACCAGTAGTTGTGGTGTGGATGTCTGTAAAGAGGCCGTCAAAGGATTGTCTCACGGCTGGCAGCGAGAGTGATCGAAGGTGACGCCGGCAACAAAACGCCCCCGTCCTATGCCATGGGGTCAAGGGCCATATTCTTGTAGATGATCAGACACGCTACAGTCTCACCGAGGGAGAGGCTACCAAATAAAGCTATTGCAAGCAGGTCGGGCGGATCTTTGGCGATGTGGACGGCTGGGTGAGAGACATTGATGGTGGAGCACTAATAGCGCGAGAGCCAGGAATGCTTGGAATAGGGCAGAGATTTAAAACCGCACTTGATACACTTGACAAGATTCCATGCCCTGATCCCGGATCGTTGTTGCTGTTGTTTCTGCTGCTGTCCCCCGTTGCTGCCACTGCCGCTGTCGCGACGGGGTCTGTGGTGACCGAAATAGACTGTGTGGTTAGTGAATCGACTCGTCCGGGCCGCGGGTTGGGGGACGCAGCGGCGTTGCTTAGGGCAGCGCTTGGATATTGCTTCGGGGGTGAAACCAATCTGAGGGTCGGAGGTGTCACTACCGAGATATGCGACTAGGAGTGGGTAATCTCCGAATATTCGGGCAAGCGACCGGACGGCGGGTGGGGTTTGGTCTATAGCGGTTCGAGTGGCGGGTGCTCGGGAAGCCGCTAGCTTCACCGTAAAATTTAATTAATCCAGCACCGTTGGGCGGGTCCTTCGTGTTCACAGTAGCTCGATGCGAGGAAATATTGCAGTCGAATCTATGGAACGATACGGAATTGGGGTATTCTCTTCGCCAACCTAGTAGCCCGTAGCCTCACAGCCGGTCACGCAAGATGATCATTTCGACATCTCGGTTCGCTGAAGAGGCTCTCTCAAGCTAGAACGCCTCCCAACATGTCGGGTGGACCGGCAGGGATCGACTCGTCACCAAGACGATAGGCCGATACTTACCTATCCTATGGGGAAGGCTGGCTTCCGGCAACTTCATATTCATGTAATGTACTCGTTCACCAGAGCAGCTCCCCTCGATTCAAGTCTAGACAGAGCAAAAGTGCAATAACCGAAGAGGGTACACGCAGGGGGCGAAGCTGGTCGATTCCTTTCCGCAAATCTCAGGAAGTATTCACATGCCGAGGTATTTGGATTAATTGGTGAGTTCCAGAGTGTTCGAGAGTTTCGGGAAGCACCGTAAGGGCAGGCGTTCGAGCAGAGAACGCAGCAGTGCAGAACGGACGGACAGATCGCGGGGAATATCCTATATGCTGGCGCCGAAGCAGAGCATTTTGATAGAATTGTTTAACAGTTGATGTGTCTGCGAATCTCGGGAACAAGGTTGGGTAGGGTTTTGAAGCAAGTGTGAGTGTCTTCAGTGTGGAGAAAAGGGAGCGTCGGCCTACAAAAAGAATTTTATCGGGAGCCCATGGGTTTAAAAGGGTGTACAGTACAGTACGAGTACAGTACAGTACAGTACTTGGCTTTAATTATGCCTCAAAGGATGTGTCACGTTGCACCCAGAATAGGGGGATTGTTTTGAGTGGGCATCAACCAGGATGTAGTGTTGCCAAGCCCACACCGCATGGGGAATCGGCCTTGCTGGGTGGTTACACGAGTATGTGTCAAGCTCTGGTAGGGTTTTATTTTTTTTCGAGGGGAGGGCACCGCAGCCTTCTACCTCCATGACGACCTCATGTTGCAAGCACCGAGGGTGTAAGAGACCGCAACTAGTGTTCGCCACGAGCACCCTGCTTGTACTGTACAGTACGGCAATATTTCTGGGGGTGGGTGTATTTGGCGGTGCTGGCATTTTGCGGTGCGGTGGTGGTCTTCTCAGAAATATCATACCCCCGTATTTGTGGCATGCCGAGCAGGGCCTCATCCTAGAGGTCTCCTGCCTCGCCAGGCAGCTTACCCGTTGGCCTCGAGAATCGACTCCTCGTACCCAACACCAACCGCAATCATACAACGGGTTGGTGAACTTCTAAACCTTCTGTATTACCGATAGTTTGCGACGAGTATACTTGTGAGCCCCTAACCATTCGGGGAATAATTGGCGAATGGATTTGTGACTGAAGAGCTCTCGCAGCTCATAGCGGTTGCGTTCGCAGCTCGGGGCATACCGGGTACTTCACATCGCGTTCCCCCGAATAGTTACCGAGAGAGGCCTGCATTCGAGTATCGTACGCTACTGGTTACACGCTACAGCGCTATTGGTGCTGGGATGCCGTTATCTCTTCAGCGGTGAAAGCCTGCGCCTCCCCTACCACAAATCCGCCGACAAATGTTAGCGGAGAAGCAATAATCATGCCTTGCGAATTGTAGAGCATATCGTGAGAGCTCCGGTGATCCACTATCTCAGTCACACTATCATCCCAAGGCGGGTTCGGTTTGACTGGTTAACAAAATTGCGGGTAGCTTACCAGTTAACGAGATCCAACGCATCTAGTTGGCGATCTTATACTACACTAGGAAAAGGCTTGTTGTTCTCACGTGGGTCTTATCTCGAAATCCGGAGATCCCTGGGATGACGGACATATCTTAGAAACTTGAACAGCCGGTCCATGTGCTGTGTAGTCAGAATTCCCCCGCTCTGGAAATGCGAACTTCCCAGGCCTTCTGACAGACATAAAAAACAAAGTGTATCAAACCATACGAGAGGAGGCGAACCCAAGGACATACTGAGGCATTTGGTCTAATTGCTCGAGTTTATGCGAGGGTGGATCTCATAAACCTTTACACTATAGTACGAACTCAAGGGTTGGAACTCGCGCCAAAAGGTCCAAAATTCGCACTCTTGGATGAGGAATCAAAAATATCATACCACGAAACCCGTGAACCTCAGCCCCGCAAAAACAAAAAGCGTCCGACCTTGCTATCATAGTAAAGGCAATTCCAACGTCCTAGCGCGAAAGTGCCAATTATCTGAGTTCCTATGATATGTAGCGCGGAGATTCCCCCGAGGTGAATCATGACGGTAGACAGCCCATGATGTGATCCTGGAATGGAAGAAGAGCAAAAGAAAACTTGAATTCCCAAGGTTTTAGAGGCCAAGAGGCCTAAAACGAAAAGAAAAAAAACCAGGTTTGAGTTCTTGAATCGATCATTCAACCGGCCGCAGTAATGCTGTCAAAGTGTAGAAGTCTGATATTAGAGTATGGCATCGCACTAGTTAAAGTGCAAGTGCCGAGGGTCGCCGGTATTAGACTAAAAGTTAACATTTGCAAGCGGCACTGTAGGGTACCGCTCTACCATATGACGCAAATTAACTCCAGACACCCATATCAAAAGACAGTACTCGGGCACTGTAAGAACTCTAATAATTGGGCTGCGCGCTAGGACGTTGGAGTTGCCTTTGCTGGTATGATAAGGTGAGGCGCATTTTTGCTTTTCTGGTGAGGCTGAGGTCACGGGTCTCGCATCATGATATTTTTGATGCCCTATCGAAGAGAGCGAATTTCGGATGTCTTAGCGCGGAGTCCAATTATATTTGAGTTCTTACTATACACTTTTCCCGGTTTCCGCCTAAGGATCCTACACCACCACCCAACTAGATTTATCTACATCTTGCTAAAAGTGCACTACCGGGCTGTCGTGCGACCCTAGGGCACCATGTCCAAAAGACGAGCGAGCAGAAAACCACTCACTAGGAGGACACTAACTCCCCGATATAGGACGCTTCGGGGGTTTGACTTTCTATAATGCTACGTCACCTTCGTGCGGGGTCAACCGAGCTGCTACCGGTACCGGTACCGGTACTCGAGTAGTTCGCATGACACAAATTGTTTCCGTGGCTGTTCTTAATCCCACCAGAATCCTTGTTGTCCCTCTGGCACCACAAGGCGCACGTGGAGCAGAAACCTCGCTTCTGTTCCCCCACAGATTCTTCGGGGATCCGCGGAAATGGCCTCTCGACCCCTACCATGGGTACCAGTACGGTACTCGGATACCGGTAATGCGCATTAAATTAGAAATGTGCTAGTCTAATCGGACCTTGTAATTGCAGCTCCCGGTGCTTTTAACGCGAGGTGGATCTTTTCTTTGTCCCCGCCTCAAGCTTGCGCTGATCCAACCCCACCCCCGAGGCGGATTCACGGCGAAGCTGGGATAGTGACGAAATGGGTATTCCCGGAGCCAAAGAGAATCGTGAAAGTAGGGTAACAAAAAATTACATGTTGTTAATCCCTGCTCATCGCGCATGGGTACGGTACTCGGGTGCTGTTACCGCTGCAAGAGCAGACCCTGGCGCCACTTGGTGTTTACCTATTTGCATTTTTCCCATTAATTGATCGATTAGGCGCATGGCCTCTAATTTAATATTCGAGTACCTCTATCAAAGAAGAAAAAAAAAACCACTCCCCAAGTTCTTATTGAGCAATGGGTGACTTGTATTTTCGGGCGGGCTGGTTACGGCGTACTACCTACTTTGGCCAAAATCGACATCATCGCCCTTACTCTATAGAACATCTTCCTCTCCCCAGCATCGGCCTCATAGCAGTATGGAAATTAAATTGTGTGATCTACAGTAGGAAGCATCACCACGCGCGAAGGTGAATCCCCCTGAACCGCAGTATGATACTGTACGAGTACACATCCTAGATCTGAACCGGCGGGTTAGTGTCCTCGGTTGGGTCGAGGGGACAGGCTGAATCACACGAAAGATTGGGGCTTTTACGCCAATAGAATTCGCCTAGTGTTAATTAATGCTTTCGCTGAGAGCCGAGGATACCTGCCAAGACAGGAGCTTTTTGTAAGCAAAAGACGAATTTGTTAACGGCCCATATAACTCTAAATGCCTACCACATCATCTACCCTGGGGGTCGAAACTGGAGAAAGTCGTATTATATATTCCCAATGATTGTATATTTTTAAACCATAATATTATCAAAGCACATTTTTTGGAATCCGCAGAATAGCAGTAGCTTGAGAACTCATTCCCTGGCGTCACCTGGCTTCTGTTCCGTAACACGACAGCGAGTACCATTATTACCATTACTTGTTTTTCCTTCACCAATGCCCTGCGTCTACACCACCAAGATTGATTCAAACATCGTTGGTTGTGGGCCGGTTGGAGCAGTATTGTGCGAAGCATTTTGAGCCTGTATGAGCCAAGCGCGTTGCATGGTATGATGCCACTATTTTATGAGGGTGTAGGGTTATGGGCGGGACCAATGATCTTCAAAGAGCCTGGATTCAATTTATGTCTGGGTCAAGAGGGAATTTAAACTATGACAATAGATATCCTGTATTGTAAATCTGATATTATACTTTGGGGGGTTGTACTGTACTTCCAAATTTCTTGAAAACGAATAAAAGTAAGAAAAAACCTTGAGTTTATCATAAGTCGAACTTGGGATCGTTAAAGGTCATTGTTCGGGCATATGACCCTGTGTCCTGGTGAAATAGGAATATTACACGATGCAAAAGGCTTGGTATGATCTGATACGGTACACGTTCATAGCACTTCGCACAATTGTTCGCTTTGCTGCACACCGTACACAAAGCCTCCATTACTATTCGCCGACTAGGGATCTGTGGCGAGGGTAGGGTCTAGGAGGCATATTACTCGGAAAAACCCGAACGTGATGTGATATCACAGCTCACATCCTATCTACGGCATCATACTTCGCACCACGCAACATTCGTTCCACGCCAAGCATTGCGCTTGGGGCTATAATAAATTATTTGTATCACCGGGCAGGCCACAATCAGCATGAGGCAAGCTTACTCTAACCGGTATCTTGCCAACACTGATAAGGCTAGTCGGGTGGTGCGATAGAGCCGCATCGCTTTTATCTACTCGTACTGTACAAGTACTATCACCCGCCTCGCTCTCTTCTTGTCTCGCTGCGGTGGCGAAACATCTTTCTCGGATTTTGTCTGGTAAATCTCAAGCCAACCAATGCTTTTTGGGATGATATTTTCTTTTGTATTTTTTGCTTTGTTGGGCGATATCCTTTTAATCCTTTGCTTTTTTGGTAAGATTTTCTCCTTTGTTTACCACCAATCAATACATTCTTCTTATGGCTTGTAATAAGGTGGCTTGGGGGGCACCTGGACTCGGAGCACCATTACTCTACTTCATGGATCTTCATCATGTTTGAAATGACGTATATTATAATCGACATAGAGGTGCAAGTGTAGTTGTGCTCTCTTCTGAACGTATGATACGAATTTCCGCTGGGCCCCGAGAAGTGGTTCCGGTGCCTATGAGTGATATCCGATGACTTGAAGGATATCGTCGTATGTCATAGGTAGATGGGCGGATAGAGCAGCTATATATCTCTCCTCCCGCTCCGCCATTACTCCTCCTCCCCCCCCCGCCACCTTCGGCCTTGGGTACCCCGCGGGAATATTCACGTTAAGCAACTTTCACCTCACTTGCAAGTCAACACTTTTCACCCCACCCGCACTGCTTTACGCACTATCGGGTAGTATAGGACTTGTAGTCTAGTCGAAACCCTCCCACTAATTCTTCTATCTACCCTCCACTAGAACTGACATACCGAGTTCTATTCCAATCCCACCTCCATCTCCACACAAAGAGAACAAATAGTCCCCACCGTAAGCAACCGGTTCACAAACCCTACGACCATGTCTCACAATCCCCGTGAAGGCGTGTCCGGACGCTACGTGCCCATCGCCGCTACTTCATCCTTCTCCTTCAAGGATGGAAAGACTATCCGGCGACAACACAATTCCTCTCTTTACCCCCCTCACACCCTGCTGAACCCCACCCATGCCAAACCCGGGCCGCCTGTGCTAGCCTGTCATGTTCAGAGCTGCCCCTCTGTTTTTAAGGGGGAAATGTCCCGTAGATATCTTTGGAGGCACCTCAAGCGCCCCAGGATGTCTAGGCGTACCGGCGACGAGAAAGCTGCTTGGCTGCGTCTCCACAAGATTGAGCATGACCGCCTCTTAGCTTTAGGCGGTATACCCCCCCCCCCTTGCATAAACCTTGTGCCGGCGTCTTAATAACGAATTAATATAGTCACACCTGCACAGCGTAAGCGTGAGGCAAGGAAGGTGAGAGATCTGAAGGCATCAAGAGCTGCTGGATTTGAGTTGTGGGCTAGAAGCATGGGGATTACAGAGAAAAGGTTAATCGATCAAAAGGTGGCGATTTGGGAGGGGATGTATACTGCCAAACAGAGCGGTGACAGTATCGGAGTTAGTATTCTTTATTCCTTTCCATTTTGGAGATTGTAGTGGAATTGTTGCTGATCGAAAGGGAAATTGGCTAAAGCATGGCGCTTGGGTCCTCTTGGATTTCTCTACCAGCACGTAGGATCTCCCCCGAATTCCGTAAGTGCTCACAGGTTGTGGGTCGCGAATTTTACTAATATATCCGAGTTAGCATCTCCTTGCTTCCTCGCGAATAAGAAAACACGTTATACTGGAAAGAAATACCGATATAAAAGTTTCATGCACTCATTCTGATCGTCTTCCGACTGGCCGTTGTCCAAAACTTTACGTTTCCCGTCCTCAATTTGTGGCATCATTTATCTGGTTTTGATGTTTTGCTCGTCACCGGAGTTACCTCCATTCCATTGCCTTCCTGGTATTGGCCCGGGGGCAAATCACAGAAACCCCTGGACACCACCGGGCGATGACCGTAGTCGGGCTGCTCCTGACCGTTACCAAATTTGAAATAGGTCAGCCCTGTTGAAGATAACCGACAATCCACGCTCTCGTACTTCAGTGTACTGTAGAAGAATATTTTCATTTGTACCTTCCTATTTGTAACTCTTTTATTAGTTTGTTTCCTTTGGGCGCCAATTTTTTATTGAACGGGAATGGATACACCTTGTTGCCACGCTTGTTGTCGTGCAGGGCCGGGAATATTTGGGAACTGTGGAGGGGAATGTACTCGTGTGGGGTGGAAAAAGGCACCCGAACTCTGGTATCCCCGGAAGGATTTCTGCATGGAAGGGACTTGTGTGTAAGCTTTTTTTTATCACAACGGCAGGATGGTTGAGTTGGGGGGGGGATGATTGTATTGTCTATATAAAGCCTCTCGTTCCCGTATATTATAGATCAAAAGGGAACAAGAGGTGAAAATACAAGAATCGGGACTATGATATAAACTAGGTACAGTACCTCCTTGTCCTTATTTTTCTTTCCCGGTCTCTGGTTTCCCCCATCGGTATCTCATAACAGACCCAACATGGGTTTCGCCTGAACTTTGTTATGCTCAACTTGGCCCTCAGGTGACAGAGAGCTCAGAAGAGTGGGAGCGGTTAGAGCTAGTGCTTCGCTACGCTCAATAAGAAATTCTAAAAAATATTAAGTTCAAGTTATTTGGAATGCTGCTCATCCTTTCTTGCATTTCGCACGATACAAGAACCGACCATGGTACTGGTATTCTACAAGTATCTACTCGCAATGTATCGGTAGAAATTTTAATAGGGTTAGGGGAATACCGCCAGGGATGTTTACTCATATCCTGAGCAAGATAGAAAGCTATCTTAATGCCAATTCCCCTGATAGTATACCTCTGGTGCTCATACTTGTAAGAAAGATAAACACTTGTTTGTATGATACAAGTATATATAACGTTGCCTATAACGTGTGGAAGGCACGTGACAGTTGGCTCGAGGTTGAAACTTACCGGCAAACGCTTACTAATCAAACAGTCTGACTGGCCGCGAAGCAAACAAGGCGGCGTAAGGTATGATAGAAGGCAATTCGTAGGAGCGGTAACCTGTTACCATCCAATAATCCGAGCTCTGACGTGTTTGAAAAAACCGCGGGTATGATTCCGGTCAATCCAAATCAACCCCTCAACCAACCCCAAATATGGCCCACTTCAACCTTCTCCAGGTCAACAGCAACCCATAAGCTCGGGGGCTTCTGTAAAAGTCTTCGCTTCATGATTTTCTGGAGAATTGAAGTCTTTTAAAAAGGTATTGACTTGCTGTGGTGTTAGAGTAGTTCAAAGTTGCGGAACTATGGATGGGAGCTGCCAAATGAACACTGCTCAAGTTGACTGTAATAGGGGATATCTTAGCGGTGCCAGGCATGATGTCGCCAAGATATTCCTTATATCGCCGATCACTGTGCGATGCAAGATAGCCTAGGAAGATGATCACTCGGCTAATAAGCTATAGCGAATTAACGCAAGTTCCCAGCACTTCTCGCAATATCTTGACGTGTGCGAACACAACTGCTCTTGCATAAGCGCAAAAAATCGCTCGGAGCCTCAGGGTTTTGGTGGTGGTCTATGCTATCGGTCGCTGTCACAAACCTCAGGGCATTGCTAGTATCCCTACCGGTAGGCTGCTGGGACATACAGTCCAGTTTTAAATGTTGAGCACTAACCTGTTTAAGAAATCGAAAGTAAATCTACTCGGACTCACTTATTTCGGAAATGGCCATGCCCACCTATACGGATCCCGAGGTATTCTGAGCACTACCCCACCATATCGCCCCGTAGTTGCTCCTATCACGATTCCCTAAACACGTTTGTATTCAACATTTAAAACTGGACTAAATGTCTCGGCAGCCAAAGGGATACTGCACAAGTAGACCTCACAGCGTCGCATCTCCTCTCACCCTGACTGGGTCCTGGCGTGCCTCGTGGTTCTGGTGGGGCGGTATATTCGCATTTCTTTCGTGGCTTCCGACTGTCTCGGGTCCGGTGACTAGCTTAGGGATTCATCTAAAGGCATATGTGAGATAAATAATATAGAAGATATAGATGCTCGTAAATCGCCAACAGACCTCTGGGTATAAGGTGGTCATGGTCTCGGTAGAAATTCTCCCTTGCCCAGATTCCCCTTCATCATCGCAGCAGTATCGTACAGTTCGGAAAAAGGTATCTCGCACTGTAAAATTTGATCCTGGGTAATGCTTTATTTTACCATATTAAGCTCGTGTCGAACAGAATGCTGATGGTTTAATTTTCTTTGTAACAAGCGGATTCTCGATCGATAACTTGAAAAGATTAGAGCATGGTTAGACAAAAGACTCAACTATGAGGATTCTGGTAGCATATGAGGAGAATTATGTGTAAGAAGGCAACGGGGATGGGGGGTCAAGTTGGACCCGCGGTATTTTTCTCTACGGTTCCGGGGATTAATTCTGTATTTGAACACTTAAACTTGGCTTTCCTTTTCTGCCCTGTGTGTCATGTGTAACTCCCCCCCAGTATATCTTCATTGAGATGTAAAGTGTTTTCGTACAGAGGCCCGGATGGCAACATCAAGTGAATTTTTGAAAATTGCCATATGAAACTGTATCGTATTGTGCCGCATCATACACTTTGTAAACTTACCATTAAAGTTCCAACACGAAAGATGGACGAGTGACAGTCTATGACTCGGTTAGAGAGCAACCAACGAGGGAGTGATGGTAAATTGGGTTGCCTGCTAGGGGGTGGCTGCGGGCGTGGCAGTGTGTGGAGACAATCAAACGAGTGTTTGTGTCTCTGCGCGGTAAAGTACTGTGCTGTACTGTACTGTACGTGGGGTTTCGTACATGTGGCAATTTCTTTCAGAGTTCACCAGGGATTCACTCTTCTAGTCAGTTTAGTGGTAAATCGTTTGGATCCCGAATTATCCTGGATTCTGATGAAAGTCCATTCAGCTCCACGGGTATACCGGTGTTCAACGACACTTTGAAATACTGCTTGGGTTAGCCGTTGGACTGTATTTTGTTTCGATGAATTTACTCCGTATCGCTGGAAATATGGGGGTAGATTAAGGTAAGAGAAGCTACCGCACCGACCGTGACACCGCACTACGCTGTGCTGTCAAGTACTATAGTTGGAGGTCCCAAACTCCCAATGAATTTCAAGAAATTACAGCCTCTAGGTTTTCTGAGCCTTGTATAAGTATGGTACGTGTGGGAAGAGCCTTCTAGCGGGTGTCGACACCAAAAAGCAATGCGCTGCGATGCTTCGAGTGAGGTGGTGTGTAGTTCAGTGGATTCATTCCTTGGTACGGTACGGTACTCGGATACCCGGGTACCGCGCTTGCGTGCATTATGCCACGCTGTCTGACACTGCCGGGTGTCTCTCTTGAGAGGCGAACGCAGAAATTTGTGCTGTGTCACAAAATCGCACTTCAAAAAGTATACCAATGCGGTAGGTGCAAGCAGTGTGTTGAGACCAATTTGCGGGGAGATTGATTGGACTATCTAGCGGTATCCATGAGCCTCCACAAACACCCCGCCTTACTCTAGCCCCCAAGAATTCCAGCAGTCGGCCTGCTCCATTATTCATCATCTTCAGTATCCTAATCAGCTGGAACAGAAAATGTCACAACCATTCGGTCATAATGTCAACTTTTGGAACTCTTGGAACACAACTATTTGCGAATAACCTTAATAGTACTGATGACCGAACTGATATCCAGGCCTGGCTATCCCCACTAGATCCCAAGTTAAGGCATCAGAATATTCAAGACTACCGTGTCGAAAATATAGGGGAATGGTTCTTACAAGCGGAGGTATTTAGAAGCTGGTACACCAGTGGTGACGGACGGGAATCCAATAAATCGATATTGTTTTGCTATGGAGATCTGGGAGCGCAAGACTTCCGTTAGGTAATTAGGACTATCAGCGAGGAGTGGAAGAAGGAGGGCAAGCGCTGACAAGCCGCGATCTTAGCTCATGGATGATAGATATCTTGTGTGATCGGGCTGAAGGATAAAATGCGACGGTTGCTTGTTTTTAATTAGACTTTGCCGTCCAGAGGAAGCAGTCTCTCACGAGCGAGCTAGGCGCCTTGCTCAAACAGATAGTTGTCGGATTAGGAGAGACCCCGGAGATGTCAAGGGCGCACCAAACCAGAAAAATGCGACCGGTGAGCGGGGACCGCGACTTTCCGATATTGCGAAAATTTTGTAGACTACCTCTCCCGAACAGCCCACGTTCATAAGCGTCGACGCTTTGGACGAGTGTGCGGCGGGGTGTCGAGTCAAGCTTCTTAATGCGCTGAGCGAAATTCTCCGAAAGCCTCCCGGTACCCTAATATCCATGACTGGAAGACAGCGCATTCGACCTGAGATAGGAAGGCGTCTTGCTGGAAGAGTGAAGAGTGTACCCACAAGCCCCAAGAGAGATGACACTACTAGATATCTTCGCTCCAGGTTGGGCGAGGACACAACCCCGGATGCCATGGGGAGTAGCCTGGAGGCAGGTATCCTGAAGAGGATCTCGGATGATGTCTCAGTAATGTATGTGTGGTAGGAGAAATGTCACTACTTAAAGCTACTTACTAACCCAATAAATATCTAGATTCCCCCCCGGCTCGTTAAATATCGATGCGATCCTGCAAGAAACCACAATCAACCGTAGGCGGCAAAAGCTCCGTGCAATAACCGACGGATTGGGTTTGGGGGATGCTTATGGCGCAGCGCTGGGCCGAGTAAAGGGAAAGGGGTGGGGAGAAGGCGAGTCGCGGCATGGCGGCTTTGATGTGGATTTCCCACTCGGAGAGACCCTTGACGCCCGATGAGCTATCACGCCCTAGCAGTAGAAATATGATCTCTGAATCTCAATGGGGTCATTGTTTTTTCAGTAGGGAAATTGCTACCTGTTTTCAGGGTCTTGCTGTAGTAGACAAGGAGGCCTCTACTCCGTCTGGTTAATCCACTTCACCCTGAAGGAGTACCTCCGAGCCCAACCCGAGCTTTTGGGTGTAGGCAATGCGACAATGGCAGAAACCTACTTAAGTTATCTAAATTCATGGAAGGTCAAGGCCCCTTCGGCCGGTCCCTCTTTTGATATCCAAGGGACACCCTCTTTTCGATATTCTTCACTATATTTGGAATGTAGGCACAATGTGACCTTTCCGATTGAGCGAAATTGGCTGCTCTGCGGCTATTTGACGACTACAAAAATTATGGTGCGCGCCATTCAAAAATGGAGGGTTGGAACAACCCATTGCCAATTGGGCAAAGCACATTAGAGCCCACGCAGGGGTAGGAACCTCGACCCGGTTTCTAGCGGAAAAAGGTATTCCCGGTTGCTGGTCCAGGGCGGGGTCATAGCCCTGAGACCGCAATCCACAGACCCCCAATACATACTCTAGCTCCCAGCTTCCTGACCACCCGATCACCACGCTTCCTACAACCCGCTTCCAACACCTCGCGTTCTTTATTATCTCCTTCCCGATATACCACAAAACCGGTCCTCAACTCCTTGTTTTAACCCCTCACACCCTATAATCAATCCCAACCACGGATATAATGGCACCCAGGAGATTAGCAGCACGTGGAGGACACGCTACACATGCCAATACGCAAAGGGCTCAGGGAGGCATTTGAAAGAATATGTGTAGCCAGCAACAGCCTAACCGCTATGGCCAGGACCAGGCAACCCCTCTCATTGGCCTCCAGAGCGAGATCACCAATGATGCTGGAAGTGATAGTAATGAAGGTGAACCAAGTACCCCCGAGTATTTAGTCTCCTCCTGGGACAACACAGGAACCCGGAGTCAAACTCTGAGGTTCCTCAGTAGCACCACACTTGCAGAACCAGAAACTGTCGCGACCACACTACATATGAGAGACAATGAGCCTCACCCAGTCTCAACACCGGAGCAATCTATTAACCTCCATACCATGAGAGAACTACTTCGCTCTCATTAACAGGATATCGTCGATCAAGTTCTTGACTAACTGAACTCCCGGAACCACAGCATACCCAGCCCAGCTCCATCTACACTGCACTACCATCCCCCAGGCACACAGCCATCCCCTGCAAACCCCACCCTTGCAAAAATAGCCCAATTAGAAGCACAGCTAGCCCAACTGCGAGCACAGAACAGCCAACAGCCAATACCTACTGAGGCAAGAACCAATGGTATGTTGAACCCCGCTCATCAAATGACACTAGTTGAAGGTGAGAGCACATCTGGGATTGCCGAGTCGGTTGAGACCTTGTTCCCCGGGGTGGAACGGAGCACTCTGGTCCAAATTATAGACAACTGATTCGAACCTACCATGATATATTGCCTGCTGGCTAGCGAGAAGGATAGAGCTGAAACCAATCGAATGATTAATATCGGAGGAATCGAGTTTGAACAGACTGAAAGAGATGGAAGAGAGAGTGATTACCGCATGAGCAATTTTTTCAAAGCATGGGCAGCCTATACTGGAATCCTAATCAAGTTAGCACACTATTGTCTCCAGTGTGAGCTGGCCACCTCCCTATGCATCTATACTATGAACCTCTACGACCTATTGGAGAAATACACCTGGGATGGAGTGAAAGCATACCACTTTCAGTTCCACAGGAAGAGGATTTCTAGCGGAAAGAGCATCTATCAACCAGCAGAATGGCGACAGCATGATAGCCAACTGATCGCGTCAAAATGCTTCGCATACCCACTACCCCAGCCTGCCTGGAACCAAACTCAGAAGCCAATGATGATCCCATTGCGAAGAGTATTCGAGCTACCTATCAGAGAAAGTCTTCCCCCATGGCTGGAGCACCGGACCAGCTATCCCCCCTCTGCCCAAAATCATCCAAATACAACCGCTTCCAGCATGGAACCGGGAGCTACCACAGTGCAACCCTGTCGGAACTGGAACTACAGAGAGTGTAGCTTACCACAATGCCGCTTTCAACATGCTTGCATCAACTGCGGCAGCAGCTACAGCATACACCAATGTTGTAACCAGTACAGGTACTCAGTTATTAGTTTTGTTTTATGTTTTGTTTTAAGTATCGCTTTGATACTTGGTTAGTTTTAAGTATCGTTTGATACTTGGTTTTGTTTTATGTTTTGTTTTAAGTATCGCTTTGATACTTGGTTAGTTTTAAGTATCGTTTGATACTTGGTTTTGTTTTATGTTTTGTTTTAAGTATCGCTTTGATACTTGGTTAGTTTTAAGTATCGTTTGATACTTGGTTTTGTTTTATGTTTTGTTTTAAGTATCGCGTTGATACTTGGTTTTGTTTATGTTTTGTTTTAAGTATCGTTTTGATACTTAAGGAGTTTTACCAAAGAGTATCAATTGATACCATTGACTAGTTTCGTTCATGCTAGACATGAACATATTTGTGTATTTAAAGACCGCCTGTTTCTACGATAGAAAAGGCAGACTTCGACAGACAGTATTTCAATATACTTGGTTGAACGGTTACTTTTTTGTTCCTCAGTACACCCTCGAAGCCTCCTTTAGTTCTCAGCTCTCGCCTCCTCTCTGGAAGAGCAGGTCACCTGCCAACTATCGTATCAATTACCGATAACGTGATTAGCACCTTGCGAACACGTTACATTTTTTTAACCTCAGCAAGTAGCTAAGAATCTGTCCCTGGATTTAGGCTTGATCAACCTATCGATATCCACCTCAGAACGCTAGCGGAGAGAAGCGGCAGAATCACAGCACATTCGGCTTCATCTCAAAACCAAGACAGAGTCTTTGACGACCAGGAGTGGGAAGCAAATCCCACGGTAAGATCTTACAAGAAAGAAACAACCCCGGCACTCTGCTAAAGAGCCGGCCGATCCTGCAAACACGGAAGATATACAACCTGCAGGAGAATTCCCTTCTACTCCAGCAAAGACGCCTTCCTTTAAACCTCCAATCGACCCCGAATCCAGCAGCGAATCAGATATGGCTAGCACAGGAGGAGGGCCTTCTAGAGGAGGAAAATCTAGGGCTAGGCCTGAAGTAGAGGAGGTACCCACAGCATTTGAACCCCCCAAGTTTAAACTCCACCTCCCAGGGAAATTCACAGGAGAAGGAAAAGACCTCAAACCTGAAGCTTTTGACCGATGGGCGACGGAACTCTCACACTTCATACTCTTACAAGGAAAAGATGTGGAAGACCCTACAACCGGACTTATCATTGGATCATTTTGCGAAGGAAAGGCAATCGACGCATACCACTAATGCTATAAGGATTTCGGCGGGAATGTAAGATTAAGAGGAACTACAGTTCTCGATTACATGAAAGGACGATTCCAATCCTCTATAACCAAAGACCTCCTATACAACAAATTCAACCAGCTCCAGCAAGTTAACAGAACGCATGTCAAACGAATCACCGATGTGGCTACCGACCTAATGATGTATAAGGACCGAATTGAGAGAGGAAGAATCTCCAAATACATCCTGAAGCGACGATTCTATGATACCATGCACCCTGTCCTCCGGCGAGAAGTAGAACCACTCGAGGAAGAAGGTGATGATATTGCAGTAATAATTGCAAGAGCAGAACGAAAGGACGCCATTCTCCATGAGACCAAGGCCTACAAAACACAGACATCCTCTAGTAGGAACAGCGAGCCATGGCACAAAGCCTCCAGCAACTCTGAAGACAATACTCCATGGGTTTTCAAGAAGAAAACAAAATCCTCCAAAGAATCGAGACGGCAAAAAGGAGAATGTTTTGAATGTGGAAAAACAGGACACATGGCAAGGAACTGTCCTACGAAGAAAGGGAAAGGAAAGGCAATTAAGCAAGAGGCATCAGCCAACAATATTGAAAGCAATAATACCCAATCCAGGGAATATGCAGTGATCCATATCGGATATATCGATGTGGAATACAACAGTGTTTGACCTCCGGCTAGATTCAAAGCACACCGCTTTGGAAGGTACTATCCTGATCAATGGCAAAAAGGCCCGAGTCCTATTCGACACTGGTGCAATTGGAAGAGATATGATCAGTAATGCCTTTGTCTCTGTCCATAGACTCCCAACTCGAGACCTTAACCAACCCATCCCACTCAATATGGCAGTAAAGGGATCACGATCTACAAGTCATAAAACCTGTAGTGCGACTATTCGACTTAGTTCTGCAGTCCTACCCTCTCAGGAAATGCTGGTTGGAAATTTAGCCAAATACGATGCCCTAATAGGTATGCCATTCCTGAACCGCCACAAGGCTATAATCAGGTGTGAGGAATCAACCATCGATTTCCCAGATCAGAAGGTCAGAGTCTCATGCAAGCCAACAAGCGGAGAGTACCGAGCCGCAGTCTGTGAAACAACTGCCAAACGACTATTGGATGAATACTCTGATGTTTTCCCTGATCAAATACCCGAAGAACTACCCCCTATGAGAGAGGTGAACCACCACATTCGGCTCCGAGACCCCTCTAATCTCAAGAACCAACCCACCTAATCTATTCCTGACGCATACAAAAGCCCACTTTGTGATTGGATCAACCAACAACAAAGAAGAGGAGTCATCTACCGGGCAGAAGCCCCAGGTGCCGCTCCTATGTTTGTTCAACCCAAAGTAGATGGCAAAAGAATCCGCCCCTTGGTTGACCTCAAGCTACGGAACGAAAACACGGTTATGGACAGCTCCGCTATCCCAAACCAAACCCAGATCCTAAATGCAGTTGGACGGGCTAGATTCCGAAGTAAGATTGACTTAAGCGATGCCTACTTCAAAACAAGGTTAGATCTAGAAAGCGAACACTACAACACTTTCAAAACATCCTTCGGAAGTTTCATTAGCCGAGTTATGTTACAAGGTGATATGAATGCGCCCGCCACCTTTATGCGAATTATGGAAAACCTCCTGAGCGAATACCTCCACCGTTTTGTTTGGGTCTAAATTGATGATATTCTCATCTTCTCGAACACCGAAATAGAACACGCCTACCATATAGGTTTGGTTTGTACCAGATTAAGGGAAGGTAAATTCTATGCTAGCAGAAACAAATCAATCCTGTTTTCCGATAAACAAGATATACTAGGACATGTTATAGATGATGAAGGAATTCATGCAGCCCCTGGAAAAATAGCCTGTTTAACGGAATGGTCGACACCCCAGAATCAAAAGGAACTCATGCGATTCCTAGGACTAGTCAACTATATTTCCCAGTTTCTCCCACGCCACGCCACTGTGATAGCGCCGCTTACAGACCTTACCGGCAATGCAGAATTTGTCTGGACCCACACTCATGACCAAGCCTTTACCAACATCAAGGAGTTGATTAAAAATGCCAACGTTATTCAACCTATCGACTATAGTAAACCAGAACCGATATGGCTTATTACTGATGCATCGGATGTTGGAGTTGGAGCATGGGTTGGGCAAGGGGCCTCCCATGAAATGGCAAGACTGGCGGCATTACACAGCAGGAAGTTTACTAACTCACAGAAGAACTATGGAACAACAGACAAGGAAGGCCTTGCTGTGGTTGATACTCTCGCCGCTTTCAACCACATCCTGATCGGCAATACCTTCACTATTGTTACCGACCACCAACCTCTCACTAATCTTGAAACAGAAAGAATACCTGGAAGAAGAAGAACAAGATGGATAGGTGAAATCAGCAAATACGATGTAAAAATCATGTCTACCCCTGGAAGAACGAACTATTTCTGATGCTCTCTCGCGCCTATATGAGAATCAAGACCTCGCAGACCCCCTTCTTGTTCACGACCACACAAGACAAAGCGAGGACAGCCCTGACGACACCTCCTATGAACAAGAACCATCGATGGCTACCGCCAGCTCTGCTGCTCCCTCCAATCCTTTCTCTTACACCATGTACAGTGCTGCCAGAGCAGAACGAGGAAAGGACATTGACGAAGAATGGAAAGACAATTGCACGCTCCGCAGTACACCTCCTCACGAACTTGAACAAAGTAGACTCCACTTGTCCCACTGTTACTATGACACCTGCCCTTTTCATCAGACTGAGATCAAGTTCGGTAACAAATACCAGCGACCGTACTATATGCCTGCTGATGATTCCAAAAGTACCAGCCTCGACACCGCAGAAGGGGCAGAAGAGATGATCGATGAAGATGAATTGACCCAACCTCCTCATACCCTTAATCCTGTTCCAACACGATACCAAGGTCTTGAAGAACTCGAACAAGCAGCAGCCTACGTGGATGCGATATCCTATTTACACCCCCCACAGTCAGCCCCGCCATCCTCTCCTCCCATAACCGATTCACAACCATTATATGGTGGACCCTTATGAGTTTACAACAAGGAAACCATTGTTTCGGTCATACCCCCTACTATTCTCGAGCATCGTCGACAACTCTATGAAGCCTTGGATGAAGAGGAAGCCCCAATCGAACCAACAAGGGGATCTCTCATTAAGGATGAATGAGATGGTAGATCAACTACAGAAGAATTAACCTCCTCTTTTCGAAGCCAAATAATCGCAGGATACTACCATGATCCGATTTACTTCAAAGCCATGGATAGCTCCAGGCATGGAGATCTTGCACCCTAGAACATATCCAGCGGAATGGTCTATACCAGCACCTGTTATGGTGAACATTGTCTATACATTCCGAAAGGCCACATGTTCAACGGGTTGACTATTAGGGAATATGTCATCTCCGAAATCCACAACAAAGGACACCATAGTGTGGACCGCAACCTCCAATATGCCTCAGAATATGTTTACTGGCCTGAAATGCGAAAGGACTTCCACGATTTTGTCAAGCAATGTGAACTCTGCCAGGCAAACAAGGAGTGAACACAACTACCTGAAGGAAAAGCACAGACCCTCCAACTACCATGTGAAATACTCGAATCATATGCCATCGATTTCGCAGGACCATTTAATAAATCCGCTGGATATGACACCATCTTGGTAGCTGTGGATCGATTCTCGGGATACACATGGCTCATACCAATAAAGGTTACCGATTCCTCCAAAGACACCTGGAATAACCTCCAACGATACCTGTTTACCCCCCATGGGTACCCCTTATCTATTGTCAGTGATGCTGATCCCCGCATTACCGCCAGATTCTGGAAGCAAACCTTGACCTCTCTCAGAATAAACCACATTATGGCTGCCCCTGGACACCATGAAACTAATGGCCAAGCAGAACAAAAAATCCGCGAAGTTAAGACCGGAATTAGGAACATGATCAATGAACGACAAACCAACTGGAAACCAGCCCTTGTTGAACTGGCCGCATACATCAATGCCGGATTTTCAGATACCTTGGGAATGTCACCAGATGTTATGAACGTGGCTTAGCGAGGAAAGGGTTTTTCACGTGACACATGGTAATGAGTCACAGGTATGTTATTGTTTCATGCATATGACCTATTCGGGTTATATGATTAGTTATGTGTGGGATTTGTGATGCTTTCGCACATGGCTCAAGTATGAGTCATGGGACATGCGCCTGACGAGTATGCCTTACGAGTGTGCCTTACAGGCAAGCCTTGCTCATATGATTTATGTTTCGCACATGACCTCATTATGATGTCATGGGTTTCGTGCATATGACTCAGTCGAGTCATATGACTTGTTTATTGCGTTATGATTGGTTTATGAGTTTAGCATATAACCTCGATAGGAGGTCATGGGTTTTGAGCATGTGATCACTTTGGTCACATGACTAGTTTGTTGTGATTTAGTTTCGCACATGTGACCACTTTAGGTCACATGACTAAAGGAGGGAAGACCACTATATAAGGAGGCCGATGCGGCCGAGGAAGATAGGTTCTTCACGCTTTGTTCTAAGTACTTTTCCTCGTCTTTGCCGTCGCTTCGCCCCGCGCGTTTCTTTTGCATCAGGATGGGCCTTGATGCCTTTGATTCTGGGGGAGATATCTGAGTTCGCTCAGTAGTTCCTGGGGTCTTTGGTATTGAGGTCTGTTAGGCGTTGCGTGGCGGATAACTTGTTTGCGTCTCGTTTCGTTGGACTGGTTATCTCACGATACTGGCACTTCGAGCACTCATCACGGTCGCATACGAGCCCCTTTCGGTAAAATGTTTACGGCTTCCTGTATATCTTCTACTCGCAGGTTTCGCGTTCGATTGGGGGGATTGAACATTGTGTTTGGGGGGATCACCCGTGTCGTTCTTTGGGCCAGCTCATGTCTTTTGTTGGGTTTTAACGGAGTCCTTAGTTCTCGCGATACAAAACGCCCTTGGGTTAGACTGATGACCTTCCCAAGTATCAACTCGTCATACCGGCCGCATCATTTCCTTAAGGGAGGGGGCCTCACCGGCCCCTCCCTGCCTCGTTACTTTATGTTTCTACGGTCGGAATCCTACGATGTTGTTTATCACCGTTCCCTTGGAAGTTTTGTCCTTGCGGCATATACGGTGGTTCAGTCAGGTGTCACCTCCTAGCTATGGTGGGGATGGCTTTGACCCTGAAAAACCTTACCCCCTGGAGTGGTTTTTCTTTGCTGCCTGGGGTGGTGTGGGACGATTGGCTGCCAGGCACTCGCGTTGTCTGTGCGTCTGGGTGGTTCAGTTGTGGTCTGTGGTTGGCGGCTTCACCCATTGCAAGTGGGGCCTACCTTCCGTTTGTCTGCTTCAGTTCGATTCGCCCTTCCCCTCTTGTCGCGTCAGTTGGGGATGCCTCTTGCCTGTTGTTCGGTCCGTGCCTGTTGCCGGACCTGTTGGGCTGGCTTTGGCTGGCTCTGCTTACTCTTTCCCGACTCGGTTGGATTTCGGTTCGGCTGGGTTGGATGGTGTGGCTAGTGCCGCCACCTTCGGGTGTTGGTGCTGCCTCCTTTGTGGCTCCCGGCTGTGGCTGGTGGGCTCCCCTCGGCTATATGGTGCTGGGGGTTGGGGCTCTGTTCGTGTGGCCAAGATCAATGGCTGCCTGGCGGGGCTGGGTATAAGCTGTCCTATGACCGTCGGATGGTTAATCTGTCTGAGGGGCTGGGGGGGCTGGATGGGCTCTGTGGCGTCTGGTGTGTGGGGCTTGGGGGGGGCTGATTGGGGGGGGAGAGGCACCTACGAGCACCGGTCGGGCATGCGTCAGGTTGGGCAATGTCTAATTAAGTGTTTCCGGACCGGTTTGGGCTGCTGGGCGAAGCTGCTGAGTGCTGTAAAGCTCCTCGGCAGACCGCTGGACTGATGGCCACCTGTGCGGATAGTGGGTTGCGACCACCTGGTTGGACTTGTTTGGGTTCTGCGTGCTGGGTGTTGTGGAAGTTTGTTTGGTTTCTTTGGTTTGGCAATGGGCACGGCTGGCAGGGGCAAGGCACCACGGGTGGGAAATAGGCCCCACTGACTTTTTCGGTCTGTCACCACCTCTATGTATTTCCTTTGTTTATTAGTTTGTTTTGGGGGGCAGGCAGCGGGTACAGGTCCTCCTCACCATTACGCTCCTCGGAGGCACTTGGCAAAGTGGGTTTATAGGGTCGACGGCCTGGCATGCGGATGCGAGAGGCGGACATGTTGGTCACCTCCTCTCTGCCATTGTGTCGCCTGTAGTTTATATTTTGGTTTGTTGTTGGTTTTCTACTGTGGTGGAGGTGTTGCGGGACGGTATTTAGACCGGGTGGTAGTGGTTTTAATTTTGTTAGACGAGGAACCTGGTTGGGTCGGTCTCTTGCTCGGCTTCGGCTACGCTTGGTGCTGGTTGGCTTCATACCAGAGGGGCTACGGACTTGGACCGGGAAGGGCGCTGGGTTGTTTGATGGTCTTGTAATTAGTTTCCGTGCGGGCATGACTCGGGGATGACAAGTGCGGGACCGTAGACTTAGTTAGCCTAGGATTAGTGGTATGCCGGTTAGCGGTATCCCTGTGCTGGCGGGGGCTCGTCATATGCCAGTGTTGGCGGTATGAGTTTAAATAAAATTAGATTGACTTCTAAGTACTTTTCCTACTTATTACTTTGATGAATACCAAACATCTTTACGATTTTTATCTTTAGTGCAACAATATCATTACGACAAGAAGCGCTCGTCACGAAGACGAGTTAGAGAAAGCTTACGATAGGCGTTTCCGATAGAAGACAAAGGTCTTGTACTATCGGTAATGTAGGCAGAGGCCTAGTGCTACCATAAAGACAAAAAGGAAAAGAAAGACAGGAAGAGAAGTATCATTCCCCGTCGCCAAGCACTAACTATCTAAAGAGGGATCGTTACATCATACAAGGCAGTCTTTGGCCGTCAATACCCCCTCCTACCTACAACACTATTTAAGAACTCCTCAGTCCCTGCCTCTGATGACTATCTAAACCGCCATCAAGCAATTCGGAATGATGCCTTCCAAGCTGTTAAAGCTGCCCAATTCCGAAGCACCACTACTACTCAGAAACGACGACCCAAACATGTCCCTATCCCACCAGGTGATATGCTCATGGTACATGGAAACATGTTGATTACCAATGTTGGACGCAGCAAGAAATTGCAACCCGGGTGGCGAGGACCGTTCAAAGTCTTATCTTTCGACGAGCAAACAGAAAACTACACTGTCCAGATGGATGGGCGCATGTACCGCCGCAATACCTCAGTTTTTCATACCTCTGCTGTCAAACGATTCCACCCAAATGACGACTCCAGGTTCCCTGGTAGAACCCACTCGCGACCTGCACCTATCATCATTGATAAGAAAGATGAATGGGAAGTTGAAGAAATCCGAGACCACCGCCTTTGGCATGGACATGATCAGTTCCTAGTCAAATGGAAAGGATATCCGACAAGCGAGAATAGCTGGGAACCACTAGAAGGACTAGAGCACGCCATGGAAATGGTAAACGAATGGTGGAAAACCAACATGCCAAACGAATCCCTCCCCCCAACAATCAATTATATCACCATGTGATGGAGATCTAAAATGTCAGAAACTGAGCGATGGCATGCAGAACTCGAAGCTAGAGATGGGTTTTGGGCACCATACTTTGAGTCGGAATTTGAAAGCAGTGATGAGGAGAATCAAGCTATGGAACAGGCTCTTGACAACTCGATCTAGTCACCAATCACCATCTGAATACCATAACGATGTCAAACTATGTGGAGCTCAATGTGAGGCTGCGACAACGGATTGTTGGACTGTTGTTGAACCGCGATGCTATCCAACTTGAAGACTACTTCGAAATCCTCTGGATAGACTACTGTCCTGATTGTGATCACGCTTAGGTTGATGTACAGAACGAATCTGGTATTCGTGACTACTGTGATTTACACTTCTTTGAGTCTAAGTGTTTCCTTAGGGTTTCTTCCTTCCCCTAGTGTGATACTTATGATGAAGAATTTCTCGCAGAAACTGAAGCCATGAGTTTCTCGGAATCCGCTTTTGATGATTATTAGGTTTTGTTGATTTAAAGCGTTGTTTTGTTTTGGGGAATGTAACCGGTACGGGTACTCGGTTATTACTTTTGTTTTATGTTTTGTTTTAAGTATCGCTTTGATACTTGGTTAGTTTTAATTATCGCTTGATACTTGGTTTTGTTTTATGTTTTGTTTTAAGTATCGCGTTGATACTTGGCTTTGTTTATGTTTTGTTTTAAGTATCGTTTTGATACTTAAGGAGTTTTACCAAAGAGTATCAATTGATACCTTTGACTAGTTTCGTTCATGCTAGACATGAACATATTTGTGTATTTAAAGACCGCCTGTTTCTACAATAGAAAAGGCAGACTTCGACAGACAGTATTTCAATATACTTGGTTGAATGGTTACTTCTTTGTTCCTCAGTACACCCTCGAAGCCTCCTTTAGTTCTCAGCTCTCACCTCCTCTCTGGAAGAGCAGGCCACCTGCCAACTATCGTATCAATTACCGATAACGTGATTAGCACCTCGCGAACACATTACAAATGTCCTCAAAGCAATGCCACCCCCTCCTCTCTTCCCCGCAATAGCCACTACAGACGTTAGCATTCCTTACCCCCCTGACCCTGCCTCCCCCTGCGCCCCCCCTGCCACACAACTATTATGCCCCTCCCAGCATATTCTATCCGCAACACTTCCTCCTGCTTTAACTCCTGTAATCTTAATACTAAACCCACTCCTACCAAAGAAATTTCTCCCATCATCATAAAACCCTACATTGCCCCTACTACAAGTTACCATCCCTCCGGCTGCCCTGTTAGCAAACAACCAGCCTGCCCAAATGCCTCTATCTATTATACACTCTTTACCTGACACAACATCCCAATGCCTCCTGGCCAACTAAAACTGACAGGATGGTGGCAACTTACCAGCACATTCCCCGAGCAGGCTATAATCTCTGCCATTATAGGCATATACGAATTCGGGGCAAGAATCAGCCATGAGGAGCCCCGCCAGCCAATGACAATTCATCCAAACCTCAAATCTGCAACAATAGAGGCCGCACTTGTATGCTCTGATATTAAAAAGAGCTGAGCAAAAACCGCTTATAGGTATTCTTGGATATCACTTCCCTGCTCCCGCAGTACATCAGTAACGTGTTCGCAAGGTGCTAATCAGGTTATCGGTAAAGGATACGATAGTTGGCAGGTGGCCTGCTCTTCCAGAGAGGAGGCGAGAGCAGAGAACTAAAGGAGGCTTCGAGGGTGTACTGAGAAACAAAGAAGTAACCGTTCAATCAAGTATATTGAAATACTGTCTGTCGAAGTCTGCCCTTTCTATCATAGAAACAGGCGGTCTTTAAATACACAAATCTGTTCATGTCTTAACATGAACGAAACTAATCAAAGGTATCAATCGATACACTTTGGTAAAACTTCTTAAGTATCAAAGCGATACTTAAAACAGAACATAAAACAAAACCAAGTATCAAACGATACTTAAAACTAACCAAGTATCAAAGCGATACTTAAAACAAAACATAAAACAAAACCAAGTATCAAACGATACTTAAAACTAACCAAGTATCAAAGCGATACTTAAAACAAAACATAAAACAAAACCAAGTATCAAACGATACTTAAAACTAACCAAGTATCAAAGTGATACTTAAAACAAAACATAAAACAAAACCAATAACCAAGTACCCGTACCGGTTACATTCCCCAAAACAAAACAACTGTTTACACAAACAAAACCTAATAATCATCAAAAGCGGAGTCTGAGAAACTAAAAGCTTCAGTTTCCGCTAAAAACTCTTCATCGTAAGTGTCATACCAGGGACAAGAGGAAACTCTAAGGAAACACTTAGACTCGAAGAAATCTAAATCACAGTAGTCACGAATACCAGAATCGTGCTGTACATCAACCCAAGCATGATCGCAATCAGGACAGTAGTCAATCTAGAGGATTTCGAAATAGTCTTCAAGTTGGATAACATCGCGGTTCAACATCAGTCCAACAATCTGTTGTCGCTGCCTCACATTGAGCTCTACATAGTTTGACATCGTTATGGTATTCGGATGGTGATTGGTGACTAGATAAAGTTGTCGAGCGCCTGCTCCCTAGCTTGATTCTCCTCATCGCTGCTTTCGAACTCCGACTCAAAGTATGGTGCCCAAAATCCATCTCTAGCTTCGAGTTCTGCCTGCCATCGCTCAGTTTCTAGCATTGTAGGTGTCCAGCACATGGTGATATAATTGATTGTTGGGGGGAGGGATTCGTTTGGCATGTTGTCTTTCCACCAACCGTTCACCATATCCATAGTGTGCTCTAGTCCTTCCAGTAGTTCCCAACTGTTTTCATTCGTCGGATATCCTTTCCACTTAACTAGGAACTGATCATTTCCATGCCAAATGCGGTGGTCTCGGATTTCTTCAACTTCCCATTCATCCATCTTATCGATGATGATAGGTGCAGGCCGAGAGTGGGTTCTTCCAGGAAACTTGGAGTCGTCATTTGGATGGAATCGCTTGACAGCTGAGGCGTGAAAGACTGCAGTATTGCGGCGGTACATGCATCCATCCATCTGGACAGTGTAGTTCTCTGTATGCTCGTCAAAGGATATGACTTTGAAGGGTCTGCGCCATCAGGGTTGCAGTTTCTTGCTGCGTCCGACATTGGTAATGAACATGTTACCGTGTACCATGAGCATGTCTCCTGGTGCGATGGGGACATGTTTGCGTCGTCGTTTCTTGGCAGTAGTGGTGCTTCGGAATCGGGCAGCCTTAACAGCTTGGAAGGCATCGTTCCGAATTGCTTGGTGGCGGTTTACATGGTCATCAGAGGCAGGGCTGAGGAGTTCTTAAATAGTGTTGTAGGTAGGAGGGGGTATTGACGGCCAAAGACTGCCTTGTATGGTGACATCCCCAAGGTATCTGAAAATCCGGCGTTGATATATGCAGCGAGCTCAACAAGGGCTGGTTCCCAATAGGTTTGTCGTTCATTGATCATATTCCTAATTCCGGTCTTAACCTCGCGGATTTTTCGTTCTGCTTGGCCATTAGTCTCATGGTGTCCTGGGGCAGCCATAATGTGGTTTATTCTGAGGGAGGTCAAGGTTTGCTTCCAGAATCTGGCGGTAAAGCGGGGATCAGCATCACTGACAATAGATAAGGGGTACCCGTGGGGGGTAAACAGGTATCGTTGTAGGTTATTCCAAGTGTCTTTGGAGGAGTCGGTAACCTTCATTGGTATTAACCAGGTGTATCCAGAGAATTGATCCACAGCTACCAAGATGGTGTCATATCCGGCGGACTTGTTGAATGGTCCTGCGAAATGGATGGCATAGGATTCAAATATTTCACATGGTAGTTGGAGGGTCTGAGCTTTCTCTTCAGGAAGTTGTGTTCACTCCTTATTTGCCCGACAGAGTGCGCATTGCCTGACAAAATCGCCGAAGTCCTTTCGCATTTCAGGCTAGTAAACATATTCTGAGGCATATTGGAGGTTGCGATCCGCACTATGGTGTTCTTCGTTGTGGATTTCAGTAATAACATATTCTCTAATAGTCATTCCATTGAACATATGGCCTTTTGGTATGTATAAGCAGTGTTCACCATAACGGGTACTGGTATAGACCATTCCATTTGATATGTTGTAGGGGGCGAGGTCTCCATGCCTGGAGCTATCCATGGCTTTGAAGTAAATCGGGTCATGGCGGTATCCTGCTATCATTTGGCTTCGGAAAGAGGAGGTCAATTCTTCTGTGGTCGATCTAACATCTTGTTCATCCTCGATTAGGGATCCTCTTGTTGGTTCGATAGGGGCTTTCTCTTCCTTAAAGGTTTCATAGAGTTGACGCCGATGCTCGGGAATAGTAGGGGGTATGACCGAGACAATGGTTTCATTGTTATATACTCGTAAGGGTCCACCATATAGTGGTCGTGAATCGATTATGGGAGGAGAGGATGGCGGGGCTGACTGTGGGGGGTGTAAATAAGATATTGCACCCACGTAGGCTGCTGCTTGTTCGAGTGCTTCAAGATCTTGGTATCACGTTGGAACAGGATTAAGAGTATCAGGAGGTTGGGTCGATTCATCTTCATTGATCATCTCTTTTGCTCCTTCTACGGTGTCGAAGCTGGTGTCTTTGGAATCGTCAGCAGGCATATAGTACGGTCGTTGGTATCTGTTGCCGAACTTGATCTCAGTCTGGTGAAAAGGGCAGGTGTCGTGATAACAGTGGGACCAGTGGAGTCTACTTTGTTCAAGTTCGTGAGCAGGTGTGCTGCGGAGCATGCAATTGTCTTTCCATTCTTCATCAATGTCCTTTCCTCATTCTGTTCTGGCAGCACTGTACATGGTGTAAGAGAAAGGATTGGAGGGAGTGGCAGAGCTGGCGGCAGCCATCGATGGTTCTTGTTCATAGGAGGTGTTGTCAGGGCTGTCCTCGCTTTGTCTTGTGTGGTCATGAACAAGGGGAGGGTTTGCGAGGTCTTGATTCTCATACAGGTGGGAGAGAGCATCAGCTAAATAGTTCGTTCTTCCAGGGGTGTAGATAATTTTTGCATCGTATTTGCTGATTTCCCCTATCCATCTGGTTCTTCTTCTTCCAGGTATCCTTTCTGTTTTAAGATTAGTGAGAGGTTGGTGGTCGGTAACAATAGTGAAGGTATTGCCCATCATGATGTGGTTGAAAGCAGCGAGAGCATCAATCACAGCAAGGGCTTCCTTGTCTGTTGTTCCATAGTTCATCTGTGAGTTAGTGAACTTCCTGCTGTGTAATGCCGCCGGCCTTGCCGTTTCATGGAAGGCCCCTTGCCCAACCGCATGCTTCAACTCCAACATCTGATGCATCAGTAATCAGCCATATCGGTTCTGGTTTACTATAGTCGATGGGTTGAATACCATTGGCGTTTTTAATCAATTCCTTGATGTTGGTAAAAGCTTGGTCATGAGTGTGGGTCCAGACAAATTCTGCATTGCCGGTAAGGTCCGTGAGCGGCACTGTCACATTGGCATGGTGTGGGAGGAACTGGGAAATATAGTTGACTAGTCCTAGGAATCGCATGAGTTCCTTTTGATTCTCGGGTGTCGACCAATCCGTTAAATAAGTTATTTTTCCAGGGGCTGCATGTATTCCTTCATCATCTATAATATGTCCTAGTATATCGAGTTTGTCGGCAAACAGGATTGATTTGTTTCTGCTAGCATAGAATTTAACTTGCCTTAGTTTGGTACAAACAAATCCTATATGGTAGGCATGTTCTATTTCCGTGTTCGAGAAGATGAGAATATCATCAATGTAGACCCAAACAAAATGGTGGAGGTATTCGCTTAGGAGGTTTTCCATAATTCGCATAAAGGTGGCGGGCGCATTCATATCACCTTGTAACATAACTCGGCTAATGCAACTTCCGAAGTGTGTTTTGAAACTGTTGTAGCGTTCGCTTTCTGGGTCTAACCTTGTTTGGAAGTAGGCATCGCTTAGGTCAATCTTACTTCAGTATCTAGCCCGTCCAACTGCATTTAGAGATCTGGGTTTGGTTAGGGATAGCTGAGCTGTCCATAACCGTGTTTTCGTTCCGTAGCTTGAGATCAACCAAGGGGCGGATTCTTTTGCCATCTGCTTTAGGTTGAACAAACATAGGAGCGGCACCTGGGGCTTCTGCCCGGTAGATGACTCCTCTTCTTTGTTGTTGGTTGATCCAATCACAAAGTGGGCTTTCATATGCGTCAGGAATAGAGTAGGTGGGTTGGTTCTTGAGATTGGAGGGGTCTCGGAGGCGGATGAGGTGGTTCACCTCTCTCATAGGCGGTAGTTCTTCTGGTATTTGATCAGGGAAAACATCAGAGTATTCATCCAATAGTTTTTGGGTAGTTGCTTCACATACTGCGGCTCGGTACTCTCCGCTTGTTGGCTTGCATGAGACTCTGACATTCTGATCTGGGAAATCGATGGTTGATTCCCCACATCTGATTATAACTTTGTGGCGGTTCAGGAATGGCATGCCTATTAGGGCATCGTATTTGGCTAGGTTTCCAATCAGCATTTCCTGGGGGGGAAGTATAGCAGAACCAAGTCGAATAGTCGCAGAACAGGTTTTATGGCTTTTGGATCGTGATCCCTTTACTGCCATATTGACTGGTATGGGTTGGTTAAGGTCTCGGGTTGGGCGTCCATGGACAGAGACAAAGGCATTACTGATCATATCTCTTCCGATTGCGCCAGTGTTGAATAGGACTCGAGCCCTTTTGCCATTGATCAGGATAGTACCTTCCAGAGCGGTGTGCTTTGAATCTAGCCAGACGTCAAACACTGTTGCATTCCATATCGATATATCCGATATGGATCTCTTCATATTCACTGGATGGGCGTTATCACTTTCAACATTGTTGGCCGACGCCTCTTGCTTAATTGCCTTTCCTTTTCCTGTCTTCGTAGGACAGTTCTTTGCCATGTGTCCTGTTTTTCCACATTCAAAACATTCTCCTTTTTGCTGTCTCGATTCTTTGGAAGATTTTGTTTTCTTCTTGAAAACCCGTGGGGTATCATCTTCAGAGTTGCTGGAGGCTTTGTGTCGTGGCTGGCTATTCCTACTAGAGGATGTCTGTGTTTTGTAGGCCTTGGTCTCATGGAGAATGGCGTCCTTTCGTTCTGCTCTTGCAATTATTACTGCAATATCATCGCCGTCTTCCTCGAGTGGTTCTACTTCTCGCCGGAGGGTGGGGTGCATGGTGTCGTAGAATCGTCGCTTCAGGATGTATTTGGAGATACTTGCTCTCTCCATCCGGTCCCTATACATCATTAGGTCTGTGGCCACATCGGTGATTCGCTTGACATGCGTTCCGTTAACTTGCTGGAGCTGGTTGAATTTGTTATATAGGAGGTCGTTGGTTATAGAGGATTGGAATCGTCCTTTCAGGTAATCGAGAACTGTAGTTCCTCTTAATCTTACATTCCCGCCGAAATCCTTATAGCATTGGTAGTATGCGTCGGTTGCCTTTCCTTCACAGAATGATCCAATGATAAGTCTGGTTGTATGGTCTTCCACATCTTTTCCTTGTAAGAGTAGGAAGTGTGAGAGTTCTGTTGCCCATCGGTCAAAGGCTTCAGGTTTGAGGTCTTTTCCTTCTCCTGTGAACTTCGCTGGGAGGTGGAGTTTTAACTTAGGGGGTTCAAATGCTGTGGGTACCTCCTCTTCTTCAGGCCTTGCCCGAGATTTCCCTCCTCCAGAAGGCCCTCCTCCTGTGCTAGCCATATCTGATTCGCTACTAGATTCGGGGTCGTTTGGAGGTTCAAAGGAAGGCTTCTTTTCTGGGGTAGAAGGGAATTCTCCTGGAGGTTGTGTGTCTTCCGTGTTTGCAGGATCGCCCGGCTCTTTAGCAGAGCGCCGGGGTAGTTTCTTTCTTGTAAGATCTTGCTGTGGGATTTGCTTCCCACTCCTAGTCGTCAAAGACTCTATCTTGGTTTTGAGATGAAGCCGAATGTGCTGTGATTCTGCCGCTTCTCTCCACTAGCGTTCTGAGGTGGATATCGATAGGTTAATCAGGCCTAAATCCGGGGACAGGTTCTTAACCACTTGCTGAGGTTAAAACAATGTAACGTGTTCGCAAGGTGCTAATCACGTTATCGGTAAAGGATACGATAGTTGGCCGATGGCCTGCTCTTCCGGAGAGGAGGCGAGAGCTGAGAACTAAAGGAGGCTTCGAGGGTGTACTGAGAAACAAAGAGGTAACCGTTCAACCAAGTATATTGAAATACTGTCTGTCGAAGTCTGCCCTTTCTATCATTGAGACAGGCGGTTTTTAAATACACAAATCTGTTCATGTCTTAACATGAACGAAACTAATCAAAGGTATCAATTGATACTCTTTGGTAAAACTCCTTAAGTATCAAAGCGATACTTAAAACAAAACATAAAACAAAACCAAGTATCAAACGATACTTAAAACTAACCAAGTATCAAAGCGATTCTTAAAACAAAACATAAAACAAAACCAAGTATCAAACGATACTTAAAACTAACTAAGTATCAAAGCGATACTTAAAACAAAACATAAAACAAAACCAAGTGTAACGTGTTCGCAAGGTTCTAATCACGTTATCGATAATAGATACGATAGTTGGCAGGTGGCCTGCTCTTCCAGAGAGGAGGCGAGAGCTGAGAACTAAAGGAGGCTTCGAGGGCGTACTGAGGAACAAACAAGTAACCGTTCAACCAAGTATATTGAAATACTGTCTGTCGAAGTCTGCCTTTTCTATCGTAGAAACAGGTGGTCTTTAAATACACAAATCTGTTCATGTCTAGCATGAACGAAACTAATCAAGGGTATCAATTGATACTCTTTGGTAAAACTCTTTAAGTATCAAAGTGATACTTAAAACAAAACATAAAACAAAACCAAGTATCAAACGATACTTAAAACAAACCAAGTATCAAAGCGATACTTAAAACAAAACATAAAACAAAACCAAGTATCAAACGATACTTAAAACAAAACATAAAACAAAACCAAGTATCAAACGATACTTAAAACAAACCAAGTATCAAAGCGATACTTAAAACAAAACATAAAACAAAACCAATAACCAAGTACCCGTACCGGTTACATTCCCAAAAACAAAACAACTGTTTAAACAAACAAAACCTAATAATCATCAAAGGCGGATTCCGAGAAACTCATGGCTTCAGTTTCCGCCAAAAACTCTTCATCATAGGTATCACACCAAGGACAAGAGGAAACTCTAAGGAAACACTTAGACTCAAAGAAATCTAAATCACAGTAGTCACGAATACCAGATTCGTGCTGTACATTAACCCAAGCATGATCACAATCCGGACAGTAGTCAATCCAGAGGATTTCGAAGTAGTCCTCAAGTTGGATAACATCGCGGTTCAACAACAGCCCAACAACCTGTTGTCGCTGCCTCACATTGAGCTCCACATAGTTTGACATCGTTATGGTATTCGGATGGTGATTGGTGACTAGATAAAGTTGTCGAGAGCCTGCTCCATAGCTTGATTCTCCTCATCGCTACTATCGAACTCTGACTCAAAGTGTGGTGCCCAAAATCCATCTCTAGTTTCGAGTTCTGCGTGCCATCGCTCAGTTTCTGGCATTGTAGGTGTCCAGCACATGGTGATATAATTGATTGTTGGGGGGAGGGATTCGTTTGGCATGTTGTCTTTCCACCATCCGTTCACCATATCCATAGCGTGCTCAAGTCCTTCCAGTGGTTCCCAACTGTTTTCGCTCGTCGGATATCCTTTCCATTTGACTAGGAATTGATCATTTCCATGCCAAATGTGGTGGTCTCTGATTTCTTCAACTTCCCATTCATCCTTCTTATCGATGATGATAGGTGCAGGCCGAGAGTGGGTCCTTCCAGGAAACTTGGAGTTGTCATTGGGATGGAATCCTTTGACAGCTGAGGCGTGGAAGACGGCAGTATTGCGGCGGTACATGCGTCCATCCATCTGGACAGTGTAATTCTCTGTATGCTCGTCAAAGGATATGACTTTGAAGGGTCCTCGCCATCGGGGTTGTAGTTTCTTGCTGCGTCCGACATTGGTAATAAACATGTTACCGTGTACCATGAGCATGTCTCCTGGTGAGATGGGAACATGTTTGGGAGGTCGTTTCTGGGCAGTAGTGGTGCTTCGGAATCGGGCAGCCTTAACAGCTTGGAAGGCATCGTTCCGAATTGCTGGGTGGCGGTTTAGATGGTCATCGGAGGCAGGGACTGAGGAGTTCTTGAATAGAGTTGTAGGTAAGAGAGGGTATTGGCGGCCAAAGACTGCCTTCTATGGTGACATTCCCAGGGTATCTGAAAATCCGGCATTGATATATGTGGCTAGTTCAACTAGGGCTGGTTCCCAGTTGGTTTGTCATTCATTGATCATGTTCCTAATCCCGGTCTTGACCTCCCGGATTTTTCGTTCTGCTTGGCCATTAGTCTCATGGTGTCCTGGGGCAGCCATAATGTGGTTTATTCCGAGAGAGGTTAAGGTTTGCTTCCAGAATCTGGCGGTAAAGCGGGGATCAGCATCACTGACAATAGATAAGGGGAACCCGTGGGGGGTAAATAAGTGTCGTTGTAGGTTATTCCAGGTGTCTTTGGAGGAGTCGGTAACCTTCATTGGTATTAACCAGGTGTATCCAGAGAATCGATCCACAGTTACCAATATGGCGTCATATCCGGCGGACTTGTTGAATGGTCCTGCGAAATGGATGGCATAGGATTCAAATATTTCACATGGTAGTTGGAGGGTCTGAGCTTTCCCTTCAGGAAGTTGTGTTCGCTCCTTATTTGCCTGGCAGAGTTCGCATTGGCTGACAAAATCGCTGAAGTCCTTTCGCATTTCAGGCCAGTAGACATATTCTGAGGCATATTGGAGGTTGCGATCTGCACTATGGTGTCCTTTGTTGTGAATCTTGGATATGACATATTCTCTAATCGTCATTCCGTTGAACATATGGCCTTTTGGTACGTATAGGCAATGTTCTCCATAACGGGTGCTGCTAAAGACCATTCCCTTGGATATGTTGTAGGGGGCGAGGTCTCCATGCCTGGAGGCATCCATGGCTTTGAAGTAAATCGGGTCATGGCGGTATCCTGCTATCATTTGGCTTCGGAAAGAGGAGGTTAATTCTTCTGTAGTTGATCTAACATCTCGTTCATCCTCGATTAGGAATCCTCTTGTTGGTTCGATAGGGGCTTCCTCTTCCTCAATGGTTTCGTAGAGTTGACGCTGATGCTCGGGAATAGTAGGGGGTATGACCGAGACAATGGTTTCATTGTTATATACTCGTAAGGGTCCACCATATAGTGGTCGTGAATTGATTATGGGAGGAGAGGATGGCGGGGCTGACTGTGGGGGGTGTAAATAGGATATTGCATCCACATAGGCTGCTGCTTGTTCGAGTTCTTCAAGACCTTGGTATCGTGTTGGAATAGGATTAAGGGTATAAGGAGGTTGGGTTGATTCATCTTCATTGATCACTTCTTCTGCTCCTTCAACGGTGTCGAAACTGGTGTTTTTGGAATCATCAGCAGGCATATAGTACGGTCGTTGGTATCTGTTGCCGAACTTGATCTCAGTTTGGTGAAAAGGGCAGGTGTCGTGATAGCAATGGGACCAGTGGAGTCTACTTTGTTCAAGTTCGTGAGGAGGTGTGCTGCGGAGCGTGCAATTGTCTTTCCATTCTTCATCAATGTCCTTTCCTCGTTCTGTTCCGGCAGCACTGTACATGGTGTAAGAGAAAGGATTGGAGGGAGTAGTAAAGCTGTCCGCAGCCGTCGATGTTTCTTGTTCATAGGAGGTGTCGTCAGGGCTGTCCTCGCTTTGTCTTGTGTGGTCGTGAATAAGGGGAGGGGTTGCGAGGTCTTGATTCTCATATAGGCGGGAAAGAGCATCAGCTAAATAGTTCGTTCTTCCAGGGGTGTAGATAATTTTTGCATCGTATTTGCTGATTTCGCCTATCCATCTTGTTCTTCTTCTTCCTGGTATCCTTTCTGTTTTAAGATTAGTGAGAGGTTGGTGGTCGGTAACAATGGTGAAGGTATTGCCCATCAGGATGTGGTTGAAAGCGGCGAGAGCATCAATCACAGCAAGGGCTTCCTTGTCTGTTGTTCCATAGTTCATCTGTGAGTTAGTGAACTTCCTGCTGTGTAATGCCACCGGCCTTGCCGTTTCATGGGAGGCCCCTTGCCCAACCCATGCTCCAACTCCAACATCCGATGCGTCAGTAATCAACCATATCGGTTCTGGTTTACTATAGTCGATAGGTTGGATAACATTGGCGTTTTTAATCAATTCCTTGATGTTGGTAAAGGCTTGGTCATGAGTGTGGGTCCAGACAAATTCTGCATTACCGGTAAGGTCTGTGAGCGGCGCTGTTACAGTGGCATGGTGTGGAAGGAACTGGGAAATATAGTTGACTAGTCCTAGGAATCGCATGAGTTCCTTTTGATTCCGGGGTGTTGACCATTCTGTTAAACAGGCTATTTTTCTTGGGGCTGCATGTATTCCTTCATCATCTATAACATGTCCTAGAATATCGAGTTTGTCGGCAAACAGGATTGATTTGTTTCTGCTAGCGTAGAATTTAGCTTCCCTAAGTTTGGTACAAACCAAACCTATATGGTAGGCGTGTTCTGTTGCGGTGTTCCAGAAGATGAGAATATCATCAATGTAGACCCAAACAAAATGGTGGAGGTATTCGCTTAGGAGGTTTTCCATAATTCGTATAAAGGTGGCGGGCGCATTCATATCACCTTGTAACATAACTCGGCTAATCAAACTTGCGAAGGGTGTTTTGAAACTGTTATAGCGTTCGCTTTCTGGGTCTAACCTAGTTTGGAAGTAGGCATCGCTTAGGTCAATCTTACTTCAGAATCTAGCCCGTCCAACTGCATTTAGGATCTGTGTTTGGTTTGGGATAGCGGAGCTGTCCATAACCTTGTTTTCATTGCGTAGTTTGAGATCAACCAAGGGACGGATCCTCTTGCCATCTGCTTTAGGTTGAACAAACATAGGAGCGGCACCTGGGGCTTCTGCCCGGTAGATGACTCCTCTTCTTTTTTGTTGGTTGATCCAATCGCAAAGTGGGCTTTTGTATGCGTCATGAATGGAGTAGGTCGGTTGGTTCTTGAGATTGGAGGGGTCTCGGAGGCGGATGTGGTGGTTGACCTCTCTCATAGGTAGCAGTTCTTCGGGTATTTGATCAGGGAAAACATCAGAGTATTCATCCAATAGTTTTTGGGTAGTTGCTTCACAGACTGCGGCTCGGTACTCTCCGCTTGTTGGCTTGCATGAGAATCTGACCTTCTGATCTGGGAAATCGATGGTTGATTCCCCGCACCTGATTATAGCTTTGTGGCGGTTCAGGAATGGCATGCCTATTAGGGCATCGTATTTGGCTAAGTTTCCAATCAGCATTTCCTGGGGGGGTAGGACTGCTGAACCAACCCGAATGGTTGCACTACAGGTTTTATGGCTTGTGGATCGTGATCCTTTTACAGCCATATTGACTGGTATGGGTTGGTTAAGGTCTCGAGTGGGGAGTCCGTGGACAGAGACAAAGGCATTACTGATCATATCTCTTCCGATTGCGCCAGTGTCGAATAGGACGCGAGCCTTTTTACCCTTGATTAGGATTGTTCCTTCCAGAGCGGTGTGTGCCTTGAATGTAGCCGGAGGTCGAACACTGTTGCATTCCACATCGATATATCCGATATGGATTTCTTCATATTCACTAGATTGGGTGTTATCGCTTTCAACATTGTTGGCCGATGCCTCTTGCTTAATTGCCTTTCCTTTTCCTCTCTTCGAAGGGCAGTTCTTTGCCATGTGTCCTGTTTTTCCACATTCAAAACATTCTCCTTTTTCCTGTCTCGATTCTTTGGAGGATTTTGTTTTCTTCTTGAAAACCCGTGGAATGTCATCTCCAGAGTTGCTGGAGGCTTTGTGTCTTGGCTGGCTGTTTCTACTAGAGGAAGTCTGTGTTTTGTAGGCCTTGGTCTCATGGAGAATGGCGTCCTTTCGTTCTGCTCTTGCAATAATTACTGCAATATACTCGCCATCTTCCTCGAGTGCTTCTACTTCTCGCCAGAGGGTAGGGTGCATGGTGTCTTAGAATCGTCGCTTCAGGATGTATTTGGAGATGCTTCCTCTCTCCATTCGGTCCTTATACATTATCAAGTCCGTAGCCACATCGGTGATTCGCTTGACATGCGTTCCGTTAACTTGCTGGAGCTGGTTGAATTTGTTGTATAGGAGGTCGTTGGTTATAGAGGATTGGAATCGTCCTTTCAGGTAATCGAGAACTGTAGATCCTCTTAATCTTACATTCCCGCCGAAGTCCTTATAGCATTGGTGGTATGCGTCGGTTGCCTTTCCTTCACAGAATGATCCAATGATAAGTCCGGTTGTAGGGTCTTCCACATCTTTTCCTTGTAAGAGTAGGAAGTGTGAGAGTTCTGTGGCCCATCGTTCAAAGGCTTCAGGTTTGAGGTCTTTCCCTTCGCCTGTGAACTTCGCTGGGAGGTGAAGTTTAAACTTAGGGGGTTCAAATGCTGCGGGTACCTCCTCTTCTTCAGGCCTTGCCCGAGATTTCCCTCCTCCAGAAGGCCCTCCTCCTGTGCTAGCCATATCTGATTCGCTACTAGATTCTGGGTCGTTGGGAGGTTCAAAGGAAGGCTTCTTTGCTGGAGTAGAAGGGAATTCTCCTGGGGGTTGTGTGTCTTCAGTGTTTGCAGGATCGCCCGGCTCTTTGGCAGAGCTCCGGGTTTGTTTCTTTCTTGTAAGATCTTGCCGTGGGATTTGCTTCCCGCTCCTGGTCGTCAAAGACTCTATCTTGGGTTTGAGATGAAGCCGAATGTGCTGTGATTCTCCCGCTTCTCTCTGCTAGCGTTCTGAGGTGGATATCGATAGGTTGATCAGGCCTAAATCCGGGGACAGGTTCTTAACCACTTACAGAGGTTAAAAAAATGTAACGTGTTCGCAAGGTGCTAATCACGTTATCGATAATAGATACGATAGTTGGCAGGTGGCCTGCTCTTCCAGAGAGGAGGCAAGAGCTGAGAACTAAAGGAGGCTTCGAGGGCGTACTGAGGAACAAAGAAGTAACCGTTCAACCAAGTATATTGAAATACTGTCTGTCAAAGTCTGCCTTTTCTATCGTAGAAACAGGCGGTCTTTAAATACACAAATCTGTTCATGTCTAGCATGAACGAAACTAATCAAGGGTATCAATTGATACTCTTTGGTAAAACTCTTTAAGTATCAAAGCGATACTTAAAACAAAACATAAAACAAAACCAAGTATCAAACGATACTTAAAACAAACCAAGTATCAAAGTGATACTTAAAACAAAACATAAAACAAAACCAAGTATCAAACGATACTTAAAACAAAACATAAAACAAAACCAAGTATCAAACGATACTTAAAACAAACCAAGTATCAAAGCGATACTTAAAACAAAACATAAAACAAAACCAATAACCAAGTACCCGTACCGGTTACACCAAGTATCAAACGATACTTAAAACTAACCAAGTATCAAAGCGATACTTAAAACAAAACATAAAACAAAACCAAGTATCAAACGATACTTAAAACTAACCAAGTATCAAAGCGATACTTAAAACAAAACATAAAACAAAACCAAGTATCAAACGATACTTAAAACTAACCAAGTATCAAAGCGATACTTAAAACAAAACATAAAACAAAACCAATAACCAAGTACCCGTACCGGTTACAACATCGCCTCACCTCTAGGCTTGACCGACAAGGCAGATGGTAGCAAGAGACGCATACACCACCTCTCCTATACCGCATCAGGCTCCACCTCAATAAATAGTGCAATCCCTGAAAATTACAGGACTATAGCATATTCTTGTATAACAGACGCAGTAGCAGCTGTGCAGCAATGGGGAAAAAATTGTATCCTGGTAAAACAAGACTTTGAGTCAGCCTTTCGCCATATACCAGCCTCCCCCCTGGACTCCCCACTCCTAGGCTTCCATGGGCAGAATGTATACTATACTGAGCTTTTCCTCCCCTTCAGACTGCGGACAGCCCCATATCTTTTTAACTTATTTGCCAAAGTCTTCCATTGGCTATTGGAAGATCAGCTCAAGCGACTAAACCTACCGGTTTCCATAATTCACTACCTAAATGACTTTTCCTTAGTCCTACCACCAGGGTCACAGCCAGAACCCTACACAGGACTATTTGCCAGCTTATGTGTTGAGGTTGGACTCAGTATTAAAGATTCCAAGAGCGAGGAGGGAAGTAGAGCCTGCTTCGCTGGGATCGAAGTTGACACAGGATTAATGGTCATCTAGCTTCCCTCTAATAAACTCCTCAAGGGACGCGACATAGTCCAAACAGCACTAGCAAAGCGGTCCGTTTCTCTACTCGACTTACAACACATTACCAGATACCTTCACTTCGCCTCAATCATGGTACCACTCGGCCGCACCTTCCTCCGGAGACTATATAACATGGAGCTGTATTTTCCCCCTGGAAATGGATACCAGCGGCGGCGGATATCGGGTGAAGGAAGGAAGGACTTGGATTGGTAGGTGGAGGTACTTTCTGGGACACCGGAATGGTCTATCGCTATACAGGCAAGAGAGACAATTTTGGTCTGGACAGATGCAGCCAGCTCTAAAGGCTTAGGGGCCTTCTATACAAGCCAAGCCCAAACCACTGCCCAACCAGACTCCGCATTCTCAATAGTACTACCAACCTCTCATACCCACGGCAGAGAACACATCAATACCCTAGAGATACGCGTTGTTGAACAGGCTATCCTGTACTGGGGGAAGATTTGGCAGAGTAAAAAAGTGGTTATCCACATTGACAACCGGGCTGTAGCCCAAAGGATTAGCTAATGGTACCAGACGTGGTGCATCAATGCAGGTCTTGCGAAGATGTTGTCTGCTGGCAGCCGAGTACGACCTTGAGCTAGAGACACAATGGATTTCAACTAAAGAGAACGCTTTAGCAGATGCGCTCTCATGTTTAGATACTCAGAGAATCGCTGACATGGCACCACAGTTGATATACCCAACATGCAACCTCCAGAAATGTGGATTGCTAACATTCAACAATCGGGACTCTCCGCCACTGCGGCCTACTACCTCTGGCGTGGTCTTGCACCTACAACACGGCGCAACTACGATACTCCCAGGGCCCGCTTTGCCCTCTTTTGTACCCTTTCCAATTTCCAGCACCAGGGCGGCGGTTGCTTCCCAGTACGGCCCACATGGCTGATTGAATAGCTCTGCACCTTAGCCGGAACTGTGAAGGCAAAAACTATGAAGCTGTATCTCGCAGGAATAAAATCATACCAACTCGATCTTGGTATCGACTGCACAGCCTTCGGAGACCCCATATTAGAGAGAACAATTCAGGGAATTAAAAGGGACCATAATAAACCAGAGCACCGACTACGAAGCCCACTCACCCGTCCCCACCTCCTGAATATCCTCCGCCACCTACGAGGATCAGAATATGACCACATTGTACTTCGGACTGCGTTTACCCTAGCCTTTGCCACATTTCTCCGTGTAGGAGAATTCACATACCGCGAGATCGATAAGGAACCCGGCCATTCCTTTTCCCGTTGGTTCTTAACAAAGCAGAGTATCAAAGTCGCCCGCGATGAGACATACCTAGAACTGACTATCCCTGCATCAAAAACAGATCCCTTCCGCAAAGGCATTACCCTCACTATTGCAGCAACAAAAGATGAGGGGTGCCCAGTACATGCCATGATGCAATTCCAGGCTAGCGATACACACCGACCCCACCACGCCCCGCTTTTTTGTATTGGAAAACACGAACAGCATGCCTTCACACGCCAATACATAGTCCAACAACTACAACATCTAGCAACCATGGCAGGCTTGGGTCAGGGTAAGTGGAACGGGCATAGCTTCCGTAGAGGGGCGGCAACGTGGGCCGCACAGGTTGGACTCGCGGACACCGAGATCCAGACACTAGGCAGGTGGCAATCCGATGCCTACAAGGCGTATATCGAATATACGCAAGAAGAACGAGTCACATTGTCCCGTCGCTTTCAGCATAACCATACCGCCCAGTAGCCACACCGACGAGCCTGCCTCGATTTTGGAGGGAGAGGTTACCCCCAGCACGGCAGGCTAGTCCTCCTGCCTCACCCTGGGATACATCGGCAGTAACCATCTCCCATGGCAAGGGCAGCGGCTACCTTCCCAAAAGCCTCCGGCAGTGGAACAGCTCGAATGCGGAGCAAGAAGATAGTAACAGATTTTTCCTTAGATTTCTTTTGGCGTTATTTATTCGGGACTTAAGTTGTGCTTTCTTTCCTTTCTCGCTTAGCTATCTTCAATATACTGGTTCGGCTTTGGAAAATTGGCGTGCATCAGGTTTTTGTAGGGCTTCAAATTGGCAAGGCGATTTTCTTATGCAGTCGAGTTCCAAGCTTCTGCTTAAAACCCAGAGTTTGGACTTGGTCCGGTGCCGTTTCGATTGCGTTGAGATCTGCCCGGGTAGCTTCAAATTTCCGTTATAATATATTATTTACCTTTTTCTGTTGCTCGCTGGTTCCAAACCCTGTTTTCTCGTTTGGTTTTTTTATTTTGCCTCCAGCTCTCCCCCCTTCCCTCCGCTACCGTGTAGAATTGAGGGTTGTTTAGATATGGAGGGAAAAAAATTAAATGCAAGCATCTCTGACATCCGCGGGACATAGCATAAAAGTTAACTGTTAGCTAAGGTATGGTGGTGACATGTTTCCAATATGGACATGGTTTAGCGAAGATCGAGCTTGTACCGCATAGCTTTATGGTGAAGATGGGGGGCCTAGTGCCCGTATCTTTTAGTCCTCATGGAGGGAAATCAATATGGTGAGGATCCTTTGGGGTGTAAAATTAACTCTCTTTCCACGAGTAGCGTATAACCGGAAGAGCCCGCCTTGCAGCCAGCACCCTTCACGAATGGTTTTAGACGTAGGCCATGTACTACTATACGATACGCCGTGAGCCATTCCGGTGGGTAGTGGTTAGGTTACGATGATATGTCTTCTCCACTCTGCCCACACTCAGCTTGGTCTCATTATCCTGCCAAGCCGGCTCCTCCGAAAGGGTTTCAACAACTATTGCTGTGGGTTCCATCTCACCCAGCAACCAGCGTATGGCTCAAATGCCCGATATCAACACCCGAAGTTCCTAGGTTCATCGAGGGTTATTCGGGTTTATGCGGAATCCCACCCCCACTTGCCATGGGCGACCGGATCGCCGACAGCCATATGCGGTGCCGACTTACCACCGAGCTGGGAGGGATGCCCCACCCCCATAGTCTCCTTTTTCAAACCACAACTTTTTGCTCAGGTAAGATATTATGAACCCTGAAAGGGGGGGGCATGCCATCTCCTGTCTGGGACATTAGAGTTAGAGCGATGAGGCACCTTCCCCTGTTGCGGGCAACTTATGCCTTGTGGAAATTCCAGACGCAATGTTCGATTCCCCAAGCCTGTATCTCGCACCGTAAGATTTGATGACTAGTAGGGAGATCCTTTTCCTAGGGGTTGACGTTACGAAAATCACGAATAAACCAAGTTTCCTTATAACCAGCGGATTCTAAATCGCAAGCTTGCAGAGGTTAGAAGATGGTTAGAGAGGGTAAAAATAAGAATTGGGTAGTATATGAAGGATCGTGTGCGGTAGGACTCTACTGGTCGAGATTCAAGCGGAACCCAGGAGATTCTGATGAGCAATACCCTGGGTTAATCGAGTGTTTAAAACCAAAATTCTGGTTTCTTTCCTCCACCCGAACGCCATGGTTAACCTCCCCTTCTTATATCTTTATTGGGATTCAGAGTGGCTTTATTATTGTGCCCTTTGCAAATTTGCCATTTGTTGAAAATGACAGTTAAATACCCGTGGCTTGAAACTACGGTGGTGCGCGTATCTCTCATATGTGGATACGTAAGCAGTGAAAAGTTTTCACCTTTATTTTCCCTTCTCTCTTTCTCTGAAATCAATCATCTCCACTCCTCACTTCTCTTCTCTCTATCTACACATACAATACAAAGTTCTCTCATCCTCACCAAAGCCATCTCCATCAGCTGTGTAAAACCCCCTTTTCAATCATTACCTCTGCAACAACCACCTGTTTTATCTCCTCCATCCACTTCAACTTCCAACACCACTTGAGTCCTGTTGAACGAGTGATGACAGGTGATTGTGGCCTCGCCGCTCATGACTTACAGTTTGCTTTCTCGAATATAGATCACATTTTCCAACAGTGTGTATCCTTTGCACATCCCTCTATCATATGCACCAGCCATTGTGACATCGGGTTATACTGCCCCGGCCTTGTGGTGGGGTGTCTGGTTCTGGGTTCGCGATGAGTAAATTACGTTAGGGCATACATACCCGTCTCCACGCGATGTACTGCGGATGGAATTTCCCCAGAGCTGTTGAGTTACCAGGGGGACTAGCATTGAGTTACCGGGTATGGCAGTATTCGTGGTATGGCGGAATATCAACCACGTAGAGCATCTTATAAGTTCTGCTATATCTGTGTTAGGGACGTAAGCGTGGGTGTTGGTGATAGAAACTAGCAGAAATATTGTGAGCTATTGCTCGGTAGAAGGTTGTTTTTCCTGTTCTTGGAGATGTCGTGGATCCTCGCGAAGAAGGAGATGGCTGTTCTCTGTACCCGAGCATTGTAAAAGGATGCAGTTTTGTCCCGTGAACCCAAGAGGCCAGCCCTTCCGTTTTTGGGTACGGCCGGACAGAACGATCCTATTTCAGGGACGTCCTGGTCGAACTACTGGAGAGTGGTTTTTCAAAACCGAAGCCCAGCCAGGCCTGGACATCTGAAGACTTTATATGGGCATCTAGCGGCTTTACTCGACATCTAGTGGGTTTGGCTTGGGTTGCTACAATATTCGATTGGGTGGTTGCCTGGTGACGGCTCGGTTTTTACGGCTATGATCTGCAGGTGGCTTTGATTTGTCTTAAGCGAAATCTATAGCCCCAGGGACAGGTTGTTTTTATTCTTCTCAGAGTAATTAAGAACAGAGACTACAGACTCCTCGCTGATATCTTCAACTTACTTGTGCATCTGGCAACTTTGGCTTGTGTTGCTGCAAGATTCGACCAGGCGGTTGCGTGAGCACCGCGGGGTTTGTCGGCTGTGGGTAATTTCGACCGGACTGAGTCCTAGTGTTGTGCACGAGTCGAGTCCTTCGAGCCCGGGGGTGCCTCGAGTCTCTTGGCGGAGGTGGAGATGTGGGAAGAGGTAGAGGAAACCCGTGGTGAAGATGGTTCTGAATTATAAGGGCAGTGTGTAGAGGTATCGTGGCGACTTTACTAGTACACTCGAGCTGGCTCGTGAACAACACTAGGACTGACACAGGCTTTTCAAAACAATAACCGGACTGCTGACCGATAGTCCGGACCGAGATCTGGACCGGCGGCTTGGGATCACTGGAGCTGTTCTCCTCAGTTTTGGAGAACAATCGGGGGCAACCTGGGGCACAGATCAAACTGGAGCGTGAGCAAGAGAATTCATGGGGTTAGGGAGCAATCTAGGGTCAGGGTTTTATTTACTGCTTGCAATTGGTCTTCTTCCTTGCTTTACTTTGGTACTTTCTATCCACTGAGATTCCCTGTTCCATCGGGCGCCTCATAAGATGATCCCCTTCCTGCTCACCCGATAGTGCAGTGGTCGCGAGAGCTTCATGGACAAAAAGCCCACCACCCTAGGGACGCCACGACAACCCCTCCTACCAGGGGGAGGCAAAACACTCGGCAATGTGGTTCTGGTGTTCGTAAAGTGCCTCCGCGAAAGCCTTGGTGAAACGAGCCTTTCACACTAAAAGCAGGCAACTTTAACTGCTCACAGCTTGGGGGGTATATTGAATTATTCCAACCCGAATTCTGAGATCTGGTTACTTTATCCTTCTCCTATGATACCTCTGCACCGTTTTGAATCAATCTGGTCAAAACCTGGAAAAGTTATGTAGTCTCAAAATTGTCCGAGTACCGAAAGGTGCCATTTTACATACAAAATTGAGCAACCCGTAGTGTCGACCTTGAAGATTGATAACTCAACGCCATGACAGAAATTAACTTCACAAGTGGTGGTTTGTAAAAGGTATAATTGATTTGAAGAGAATTCATCACTTTGTACGCATTTTTTAAAGAAATTCCAGGTGTGAGGGTGATTAAAAATGTCGGTGTTTGGTGTAACCTTATGATATTCTGCAGGTGTAAATCATCGTGCACTTGGCTCTCCACCAGTTCTCAGTTTGATATTTATTTGTCTCCCCTGGGTAGTACTTGTAACAGCAGGATCTACCATCCTAGGAAATCCAACTTAATTCTCATATACAAAAAACGCCAAGAAGCACATCTGCCTGTATGAAAAAATCCCGTTCCTATGTATGGGTGTCACCTGACTAAACGTACCTCTCGAGTCCGTGATTACTTTTTCCACCCGGGTGCTAGTTGGTGCTAGGGGGTGCTAAAGTTAGGTTGTTTAAGGGGCAGCCAGGATACGGTGTGATGGAACTCCAGGGAGATAACGGTGGTACAACCTAGGGCATTAGTGGAATGCTCCTGCGAGCGGAAGTGTTTGCTAAGTGTTGCTTTCATGGTGTTGAATTGAGGAGAAAGTTGTCTGAATTACTTTCGTCTTATTTTGGAATTTGGTGGAATGTAAGGGACATCTTTGGCGGACGAGAGATGGTGTTTTGGATCGATTGCGATGCCCCTGTCTTTTCGGCACATCTTTTAGAAGTTAGCAACCTCAGTTTGTTTTCGCCAGTCCACAAAGTCCACAGAGCCCACAGCGCACCATTGAACATTAAAGGTACCCCCGCATTTTTTCCTAACTCTTGCTTTGCCGGCATGATTTGGCACCTGATTCATCGTAGCAGATGGTACAAGTTCTTTTCCGGTGTTGTAATACCAGTCTTTTATCAGTAGTGTGCAGGGAGCGCAGGTACTAATGTGTTTGTGGAACACTTGCCAGATCGAGATCCCAGAAAAGCTTGCTGCTTATGTTTACGGGTTGGGGGATCTCTAATTTTCAACGGGGCAATTAAAGACCCCCACACTACTGGTATACTAGTTAACGGGTAAGAAATTGTGCCACCAGCTACAAGCAATACGGAGGCAAAGCTTACCGGAGAAGCACGAGCAATAGCTGGCGAATCAGATACGGTATGCACTCGGAGGGTCCCCGATGTCGGTGGTGGTGGGGGGGCGGGTTGTCATGTGGGTTTAGATAGGGAAAGAGGAAAAAGAAATATCGCCAATTATTATACAAATACAAGGGTAGAGGGGGTCTGCAACAAAAAGTTTTTAATGAAATGTTCCAACCAGTTATCGGCCCGCGGCTGCAGTGCCGTCAGAGCACGAATGGCAGATTTAACGTTGGGATAACGTCCCACTTGTACCTTTTGCCCAGATATTCCCTTCTGTTTTATTTAATCTGGTTGAGAACTAATAGAATTATTGCTATTGTTGTAACTTGGTTCCCCTGTCTCCCTTCCCAGTGATGCCCCGCTTCACCTCCAGATACGTTAAAGTATTCACTGGTTCATCCCGGTGGATCCAAGACCATCTTCTGGCACCATAACGTGAACCATGGACCAGAACCTTGCTTCTGTCCCCGCATACCAAACTAACCTATCATCTCAATACAGGCACTTGCCACGGGAAAAACCCCCGTTCTGCAGTCTCACCCGAGTACGAACCCCGCTTCCCCTTCCCAGCATCAGACCCCCATCCTACTGAAAAGATCAAACCAACGAAATTACATCGTAACCCAAGAAGCCTCACCACGTACAGTACCACGGTGAACCCATTTGAACCGTAGTACACATCCTAGACTCGAAATGGGGTGACGAGGCTATCAAATCAATACCGGAATGTGCCGGTGTCTCTGCCTCGGTTAGATTAAGCGAACAAGACTGAGTCGTGGCACCAAGGTTAAGAACCAGTGTGCTTTCTTAAGGTGACCTAGGAATGCACGAAAAGAACTCTTTGCATGCATGAATCTCTTTGTTAACCTGTGGGTTGGCCATTTTTATTGTCATTTTGGGCTCGAGTTGCTTGTCCAAAACAAGCACAAGTTATTTATGACCAACAGTGATTTTGTCGTTTGGATGTCACGCAAGAACGCACCCTGGTGCGTAACCCCGATACTCAAGATTTGGAATTCTGTTACAGAACTCAAGGGGCGTTCATGAAAATATTATATCATAATTATCACAAAATTGATAAAAGATTAAAAAAATATTGGCCCTGCGCCCAAGGGGGTTTGTGGTTTTTTTCGGGTTATTTCGCTCACTCACCTGGCCCCAATGTCCGTTCTCTCCGACAGCCAGGTTGCGTGGTATCGCTGGGGTATCTGTATGCAAAAGGCACCTTAACCATGCCAGACGCCTACCACTTGGCTCATACTGGGAGTAGAAATTGGATAAAGTCGTATCATATATCATATTTCAGGCACATACTTTTAATATTTATTCCAAGGTTTGTTTTGGGAGAATCCGGGAAACTGGTAGCTAAAAACCCTTATCTGTGATGTGGTTTGGTTCCTGTCCCATGACCCAACGAGGGTAGGGTACTGGTATTACGGTCGCTGTCTTGCCTTGAAAAGGCATGAGAAGCTGCTTCCGCATTATTACAAGAGTGATTAGCTGATGTTTTATGGTCCCAAATTTTCCTTTCTGGAACAGGGGCAGTAAAAACAAACATCCCCTTCCGTGACAATAATTTTTCCACCCTATTTGCACTAAAGGAGGAAGGTCCAACGACACAGAACACTGCTCTATTATCCGTATCTCCACGGTATACTAAAACTTGTGGAACTGAATTGGTAGTGGGTTGGCTTTGGTGGCATACCGGATTTTACATGCAACCAGATTTTCTCGCTAAATCTACCATCGGGAACGGGGGCTTGGCTCTCCTGGCGGGGGGATGTGCAATTGGAGTTACAGAAGCTCCGACAAGAAGTTATGGAGCAGTTACTTGAGGTTACCCAGCCAAATAACCCCTGTCCCCCCCCGACCAATGAGCCCCAATCCTTGTACACTCTAAGCCGCAAGACGCTTAACTGAGTGCGTTGGCAGAATTGCGAATACCAGTTAATGAGATCTGCTAAATTCAGCCATCTCAGTCTGTGCTGCGACCGGAATACTATTCCTTCTTGGGGTGCTCGGTCCCCGAGAGCTGGGTTAACTATGGTACTTGTACGATATGGTGGTTTCACCACGAACAAGGATGATGATAAGATTGACCCCACTACTCGAGTATGCACACTGCCACCTACAAATTACCCCACAAATGCTCTTGGGGCTAGGGTTATCGGGATAACCTTGATCTGGTTGGTAACTATCATACAGTAAAAACAAAAACTCGAATAGTAGACACATGTGCTAGGACGCTGTTATCTCCTCTGTGCTTTGTTGTATTGTATATCCTTTGTTTCCTCTCAACTGAGAGATGGTATTGCGCGGTTTTCTTAGGCCCTATTATACCATAAACCAGCTAAACTTATTATGTAGCCAAGACTGTCATGGATGTGGTATCACAAGTGCGATGATACTTTCTTCCACAGAGCGTCCCACCACAGCGCGGGCTCTAGACCACATAGTGAGGGTTGTTTCTTAGAACGAGGCTGAACGATTTTCGTCCTCCCATATACCGCTACTACAAGCATGGGGTCCTTGGCTACACAGCGAGTTTCACGGGTTGATCAACAATTACCTGGAAAAAGCTGATTAAGGAAGACAAACGTGAAATGCTGATGGATAATCAGGCTGGCGGCAAGAGCCTCAATGTTGATATCCTAGCTACCGCCCACCTTGAAGATTGTGATGTTGTCCCATCCCTCTCGCGAATCGCTTTCCTCGAATTTTGCCGGTAAAGCTCGAGTGTAGCATGATTTTGGGGATAGTACCGTCGCTCCTTTGCCTCTTCCAATCAAACGCTCGCCTCCATGCCATTGCTGTCGGATGGGCCCAGGGGCAACTCAACTCCGTATATCATAATCCTGCTTCATCGAATCCGATCTTGTTAGAAATTGGGTATATTCAAATGTTCACACAGGAACAGGTACAGGGATCCTGTCAGTTGGTCCCATGGGTTGATGTGTGGTGTCAGCGGCCGTGAGAACTGAAAGATGGTATTTCATAAACCCGAACTCACGAGTGATATCATATGACTAATATAATTGCTGGTCTATGATAAGTAGGTTGAGACCGAGCAACTATATAGCCACCCCTACTCCTTCAATGGCTCCCTTGCCACCTCCCTCCTGAGTACCCGACAGGGATATTTACAAGTAGCTACCACCACCGACCTCCCCATCAAGATAGGTTAGCATTTCCTCCCACCATATTGTTACATGTGCCAACCGGTGTCTGGGGCCAGTAGTTTGCCAAAGCTCCACCGCGAAGTTTCCTCCGCTCTCTTCTACAGCAGCCGGCACACCGAATTCTGTTCCAACTCCACCATCATCTCCACACAAAGCGAACAGATATCCCTCGTCACACGCATCTAGATTTCGAACCATGATGATGTCTCACCATTCTCATTGAGGCATGTCCGGAATTTATGTGCCTACCACTACCACCCCTTTCCCCTTCCCCTCCTCTTCTGAGAATAAAACAACTATTCACAGAAACCTCACTTCCTCCTCCAACCTCTCAAAATCCCTACCAAACTCCACCCCTGCCAATTCCGGGCCACCTGCACTCGCTTGCCCCGTACCGAGTTGCCCCTTGGTTTTCAAAGGAAAGATGTCCCAGGGGTATCTCTGGAGACATCTCAAGCGCCCCGGGATTTACAGGCGCACTGGTGATGAGAAGGCCGCTTGGCTGCATCTTCACAAGACCGAGTACGACCAGCTGATAGCTACAGGAAGTATTACCCTCTCCCATTCCATGAACCCACCTCCAAGGTAGTATGTAATAACGAATTAATAGTCACACCGGCACAGCGCAAGCGTGAGGCGAACAGGGTGAGAGCGCGGAAGGTGTCCAGGGCTGCTATGTTCGAGCGGCGTGCTAAGAACCTGGGGGTTACGGAGGAGAGGTTAGTTGCCCAGAAGGTAGCGATTTGGGAGGGAATGTATGCTGCTAAACAGAGCGGTGACAGTATTGGGGTTAGTATTATTTATTCCCTTCATTTTTGGGAGACTGTGGTGGAGCTGTCGCTGATGAAAAGAAAAATTCGTTAAAGTACGACGCTTGGGTTCTCTTGGATTTCTGTACTCCCTCTTAAGACATCTCCCCAAGATCCCGTGGGTGCTCACGGATTTTATTCTATAAGCTATACTAATAGATTCAATCAAGTCCGTTTGTATTTCCTTGCCTGCTCAAGACTTGAGATCGCATTATGTTGGGAGGGGTGGAATGTTGATTCGAAAGGTTAATACACTCATTCTGGTTGCTGTGTGTTCGGCAGTTGCCCAAAGCTATATAAAGTTACTTGCCATTCTAAAACTGTTGCCTTATCTACCTGTGTCTCGTTCCAGTGTTTCTCTGTCGCCCGGGTTATGACTATCTTAGTTCTGTTGAACGTTCTAGATCGATGCTGGTTGATTGAGATAGATTGTGGAGGTTGCGGGAGTCTGGCGGAGAGTTCAAAGGTTCAGCGGACTGGTGTGGAGATTCAGAGATTGACAGGAGATTCTCCAGACATGTCTTTTCTTTGTTATCACGGGAGTGTATGGAGGAAAGGGTAGCATGCCCGGAGAGATACGGATAGGTGCAGCGATCCATTGAATGGTCAGGATACATTGTTTTATGTTTTACTTATACATCTGGCTTTATCGTTAGTTTAGAGAAGCGATGAACGAAGTTGTTTTTCCTTACCTTACGCTCTTGTCTACGTCCTACCACACTTCCCACATAGCCCTTTAGTTTTCTCTATCGCTGCGCCAGTCAATCATCGACTGCTATACCCATCCATAAGAAGTTCCAACTTGGCGCTGGCCCAGGAGTAAATCAGCGGAAATATCCGAATGATAGCGGGAGATGAGAGTTGGGCTACTCCCGGTCACTACGTAAGCTGAAATGGGTCAACCCAAAATGAGTTCGACTGTGCTCAGTTTTGCAGCGCAGAGGACGACTGTATGATATTACCCATAATTTTGATATTTGAGATCCCCCCACCTCCCGTCTGATAACCAGAGCTCTGCCGCGTTCAAAATAGACGCGAGGAATTAAGTCCATTGCTGTAGGGTAACGCTGATCATTCTTGCCCGCATTCTGTGCGATACTGCGGCGTCACATCCTGTCTCCTCCCTGCTGAGTCTTGGAGTATCCTGGAGTGTCTCAGGGGTTCTAGTGAGGTCGCCTGTATTCGCCCCGGTAGTGAATGCACAAGTGAGGTAAAGATACGGAACATGGATGCTCATAAATCACCTAGAGAAGATATAGGAAATTTTAGTTTCTAGTGTTCTGGATATAAGCTGGTTCTCATCTGAATAAAAGTTCTCCCCCACCCTGATTATTAGCCCCCCCCCCCACCTCACCCATTGCAGTAGTAACAGGTAATACTGGGAAATTATATCTCGTCTTTAAAATTTACCGCTGGCTTATATTTTATTTACCATATGAGCTCATGTCGCGGAATGTACTGGTAATTTTACTTCTAATAGTATTAATTTCTGCTAACCCCTCTTTAGTAAGACGATCCTTAGATTTTATTAATTCGGCTACTTTCACAAAATTTAAGAAATCTTGTTGTTTAGAACCTAGTAAAGGATATTTAATGTTCCTTGTAGGACGCAGATCTCAGGCCGCCAAACTAGATCCACGGTATTCATTTCTACAATTCCGGGAGTTAACCGTGCATTTGAAGGTCCAAATTTGGTCTTATTTTCCTGCTCCGTGCGTCCTTGCTACATCTTCATTGATATGGTAAAGTATTTTTCATGGTGGCCCTGGGAACAGCATCTAGTAAATTTATCGTAAATTACCGCGTAATACTACTGTCGAACTGTGTCGTATCGTACGCTTCGCAAACATACCATTCAAGCCCTTGGATCTGTTGAACCCAGTGCTTATCCTTCGTACAGAGCTAGCCTCATTCCTATGTAACATGATCCTTGCACTACTTTCATTTCTCGTCTCATTTCTCGTCTCATTTCTCATTTGTCTCTATTTGTCACCCCATTCTCATTTTATTCTCAACATTCCATAGTTGAGTATGTCTCCCTTTTATGTCCTATTTATTTCTTTATTCCTTTTGCCTTTCCTTTGCCTCTCAGATCATGTTGACAATTTTTGCCTCTTGTTTTGTTTTCCTCATTATGTTTTCTTTCTTCATGTCGGGTTGGGACAACCCATTGCCAATTGGGTAAAGTGCAGAAAGTATCGCTCGGGGTAGTGGGGGAAAAGGGTATAGCCAGTCGCGTCCTTACCCGGAGGTCTTAGCTTTCTGTCCATGGGCCCGGGAGCCACCTGCTTATATAGGAGGCTCCCCCCCTGGGATTGGGAGACCTCGAAGCTCGCCTCAGCTCACCTTCTCGTCTCCAAGCTCGCTACAGTTCGCGTTCTTTGCTTTTCCCACCCACCTCCCCGGATTTCATCTTGCGCCCTCATTGTCACCTTGGGAGATATCGGTGCCAATGATCTCACCAGACAAGGGCAGCGACACCCCCCAGCGCCCCCGACAGTGGATCTTCTCGGGAAGCGCAATTGATGGAATGAAGGAATGGCTAGGATGTTGTTTGGTTTCAGGATTTCTATTATGTACTCTCTTGTCTTCTCATCATTTCTCATACCAGTTATTATTATTATCTCAATGTATTGGTGGCTTGACAAAATTGGCTCCTGGATTGAGGATATAAGCCCATGAGAGTCCATGTAGTTAAAAATCAAGCCTCACTCCGTTTTCTCTCTCTAACCCTTTAATAGGATTTACGAGTGACGGTATATGACTCTTGGATAATACAACAACCGACGAAAGAGTGGTGATACTGTGACTAAGTCACCGGCTGGGAGATAACAACGCTCAACCGCAGCAATGCGTATGGACAGACTAAAGTAGAATGAATTTTAATTTTTTTCTGAATGCGCTGCACCGATCCTAGTAATTTCGTTTATTCTTTGGCGCAGTATGCGTAGTGTCATGGGTAATTTCCTCACCAGAGATCTACCCCCCCCCACGACTCGGCCAGTCGGCCAGACGGTAAATCTTGGATTCTAAATTATTCAAAGCACTAATAGAGGTTCTTTCATCGCCATATCCAACGACTCTTCAAATTAGTACTTAGGTTAGTTGTGGAATTGATTTTACTTTGAAAAACTTACCCCTCGGGCATTCCAAATATGGGGTTGATTTGGTAAGCGAGCAACCTGCTGTGGCACCCCACTGTGCTAGGCTGTCGAATGCTATACTGTACTCTGCGGTCTCAACGGAAACCAAGAAGCAAGGCTCCTATTTCATAGAACCTGATATTAGGATATTGGGAGAGCGTTCCGGCCTGCATCGACTGTTAGAATATTCGCGAAGGTTCCCTATCCCGTACTCTTACCACTACCACTACCACGACCACGGATTACCTACTACGACAATAAATGTTTGGCCTAAGAGAGATATGTTTTGGAATGTGTTGCGAAAGATGTTAGTTGAGGCGATGGTTGTTTGCACTAAGAGGTTAGTTGCAGCGGAGATGTTTGGAAGGTTTGAGGAATCGCACTAGGGGGTGTTGGATGTTTGGGACTAAGAGATGGAACCGGCGAGTGTCACAATGAGTTGATAGTGAGACCGACGAAGGTATCAGGATGGAAGGAACTAGGAAATCTCTACAAGTAGACGAAACTGAAAGAAGGGATTAAGTTTCAGTGTGGTGTGGAAGGAAAAGGAGAACGAAGGAAAGAGACGAAAAAGACTTTGGCGAAGACGAAGAATGTTTTTCTTTTGTGGTTTGAATACGTGTATATATAGGATGCTGCTGGCAGCACAGAAAGAACGAGAATCCCAAGGTACTCTCGACTGATCATAGCCCAAATAATTTGATCGACAACGCGAACTATGGTGCATTAGATTCATTCATCAGACATGGTATGATATACCTGTATATATACACCCAGGACGAGGATCCCACAGCAGGGGCTCTAGGGTATTTGCTTATCACCGAGCAAGAATTTTGCTGTAAAATATCACCGGACAACGCTTGAATAGGGGTGGCATCTCCTCCTCTGGGAACACGAAGGGTGCTATCGGCAGAATCTCGGGGAATATCTATCTGCCAGTTTCAAGGCATTCACGAGTAACCTAGAGCCCAGTGCGAGGGGTGGCTATCATTTTGTATTGAGATAAGTTGGTCTGACTTGAAATTTTCATAACGTTCGCCTTTGCTGTTTTCTGGTTGTAATTCCACTTCACACATCTGCTGTTCACTAAGCTTTATGCAATTCCCCCTCTCCCCTCACTCTCCTCTGAAGTGTAAGTGCGAGGGTTTTTAGGTATAGTGAAAAAAACAAGAGAAGAAAACCTGGCTGCTGCCGAAGGCAACCGTGAAAGCTAACCTGACGGAGACAGGTTTCCACCATGGAAACGGTATAATAAAGACCATCTTTATTTACCACAGCCTTCCACGTGTGGGGCTGGACCTGGGGTTGGGATTCCACCCACACTTCTGAGTCTTTCCTGTCAAGGATAATTAATACAGGTAGGGATCTCCTAACTGTGAAATTAAATTCCGTTCCATGAGTATTGTATACCTCTAGCGCCCTGCGATGCAACAAGACCCTGCGTGCATGGTTTTAGAGGCATATCACATGGGACTCAGTGAGATATGATACATCGTGCGCCGTTCCGGAGAGTAGTTCTCAGGTTACATTAGTATGTTTTCCACTCTGCCCACGCTCAGATTGGCCCTCATTATCCTGAAAAGCAAGTCCCTCTGAGCGGGACTCAACAACCGTTACTGTGACCCCCCCCCTCGGCAACCAACGCTTGACTCAAATGCCTGATATCCACACCCACATTCCCTCGGTTCGAGAGTTTTTCTTGTTTATGTGGTATCCCACCCCCCCCCCCTTGCCAAAAGAGACCGAACGGCCAACAGCTCTGTGAAATATCGACTCACCAGCGAGTTGGGAGAGATCACCCTCCTCAGCATTGCCCCCTTTGTGCACCACATTTTTTTGTTCCCTCCAGGGTATTCCGTCCGGTGCTCAGGTTAGGCGTCACAAACCTAGAAAGGAGGAGCCCTGTCAAGTCCCGGGAAATAAAAATCAGAAAGATATCCTAAAAAATCATACCTTCCCCCATTTCAAGTTACTTATACCAATGGAAATTTCCAGCTTCCCAGTTCAAACTTTGTTGCCCTCGAACTCGATAATGTGGATACCTTGCCATTCAATGTGAGAAGTGGCGATGAATTCGAAGAAAAAAGAAATTACAGCAAAATTTGATATGTGGTTCCTAATCACTCACTATTTGTCGTGGGCGGATCTTTTTGATCTTAGTTGTCCAGCGAGGTGCCACTAGATTGTTTGACGCACCCAAAATGCCCCTCCCGTACGATACATTTCCTATCTACTTCCCAGGGTGCTGTTCGACACAACGACTAATTTTTGAAATCCTCATAGCTTGTCAAGATAAAGTTATAGTTGGCTGACATTGAAATACCGCATTATTTGGCGACAACCGGCAGGCGCTAGTACATTCAAATAAGATTTTTATCCTGGGTTTGTCTCGAAATCGCGATAAAACGCCATAGGCTAACTCTTTACGGTCGAGACTAAACCTTTCTGAGCTCTGATCTCCACGCAACTGCAAGTTTCAGCTCAACCGTTCTTTATTTCAACATGCTGGCGCCTGCCTGTCGCCGCCAAATAATGAGACATCCATTAGTTTTCCAGTGGTAAATAGCAAGAGTCTTTAGAGCAGCGGTGCTACATCTGGGTATGATATTACTTGCCTCGGGTCAACCCCTCTCTCATCCGGATAATGTTCGGTACACAAAAAATCCTGTCTTGCGGCCTGCCCATACCAGAGCGGAGACATGCGAACCACAGGAGGAGCGAACGCGCAGAACCTTAAATACGGCACCCTGAAACGAAGTATTCATAGCATCACATAGATTGTAACTGAGCCTTTACTGTTTGATCCAATGCCGAGGGAAAAACATACTAACTACCGCAGCGTGCCAATCTGCCAATTTACAGGGAAAAGGGTGGGAATGGGGAAATGCAATGAATGTGGATCCTTGTCAACTGCTCACCGCATATTCCTTCCTGCCTTACCAGAAACCTTACACCAACCCTGACCCTAACATGCAGCTGCGCGTTTCCCCCACTCTTGGCGGTGCCAACCCTGCCTTACCTCTGCGCTTGTTCCCGAATTTCGCCGCTTTTTCGTGTGTCAGCGATGAAGGTGGTGTTTGGAGCGCAGGTGATTCGATCCCAAATCGTTATCTGTGGGTCGTGATTTAGAGCCTACCAATTACCAAGATTTTAGGTTTTGCCCATTGTGATTGGTCGCTTCCAGGTCATGTTTTGCGAACTAAACCATGTGGCTGCCAGGCACCCCAGAGGACATGACACCTAGGCTACAAGTACCATGCTGGTAACGAAGAATAGGTTACGGAAGGCCAGGGAAAAGCCGGAATACCCAATGACACAAATCTCATACAGGTATTGGTGGGGAGTTTCGGCTCTGGCTTCCAGCCTTCGTTTCTGGGTGGGACGCCGCCACTCTACTCGAGTATTGTTAATTAGACTGGTGGGTGCTTGAGTCTACTAGAGTATAGATACAGTACCAGTGATCTCGTATATCCCCTCTTTCTTGGGAGTAAGACTGGTTTAGTGCCGCACTAATCCAGGCCGTGGGCTTTAGTTTGAACAACGAAATCAACGAAGGGATATTTAATACCAGTCAGCCAAGTACAGTGCATTGTCGGACGCATGAAACCGGTCCTTGTTCCCTTGAGGTAACAAGAAATGAGAAATATGAATGGCGAAAATGCTAGATCAATGTAATAAAGAAAATAAGAACATAGAAATGGTGAGGAAGTGAGTGAGAAGAAAAATGTGAATGTATTATATTGTTAATTAAGTTCGATGGGAACGCGGGCAGTAATTGGGAGGTATGATAGTCAAGTTTTTTGTATGATATGCGAGGGAAAAAAGATGAACAGCCAAGAAATTATGTTGTGAGAGTATTGAATGGAACAATGATATGGCGAAGTGAATGATTGCTTGAGAGACTTGAATGCTTGACTATCTCAACAGGAAGAGCAAAAGACCTTGACTATCTACTGCTGAGAGCGAGACACAAAAGGTCGAGTGAACAATAACAGAGGAAAGAAAAAGGAGAAAGAAGCAAGGGGGTATTATTAGGGGTAGACCAGTGATAGAGTTTGATGTAAAGGAAAAGCAGTATCAGAAGCATGTTTCAACAAATTAGCCAGATAGATAATCGAGTGATTACCCAAGACGGGCGCCAAGACTTCTGCCAAGGAAAACCCAACAGATATCCCTTTTATTGCAGAAAACCCCCCGTTCAGTTCCACCAAAAGTGAACAAGAGGGTTGGCTTTGGGTGTCAGGCACTGTTGCGCTCTTACCTAGTATCCTGTGCGGGTATCTGGGAACTTTACAAAAGGCAAGATGTCTGATGTCTTGCAGCGGTTCAATGTTTATAAAATTCCCGTTTTGTGGAGACCCATTTGGTCTCAGGTAGTGGCCATTTTCGAGGGAAGGGTTTTTTTTTTTAGGAGATTTCCATTTGCTCATACCGGCGCTCGTAGTGGTGGGTGACCGGTGGATTGGATGGATGGGTGGGGCAGAAGGAGAAGGAATTTGGATAAATGGGAGGAATGAACGTTGGCTTCCTGTGGGTTGCTGATATAGTTTCTTCCCCCCCAGTCGTCTTTGTCGAAGAAAAATCGACTGTCTTGTCCTTATGGATCCTCATTGAGTTTTGACCCCATCTTAACGAAACGGTTAATAGGCTCTGGGCTTGCCAAGCTGCTGTTCGATTTTGGAATTTTTCGGAGCGGAAGGCCAACGCCACTTGTGCACGGCAATTGAATCGAACCGCTGGATCTGGACAGACTTTGATCAATCCTATTAAGGCAGACCCTGGTGCGACCATATTCGCAGGAATCTAGACCAACTACTCGAGTATTATAACATCAATTGCCAACGACACATCTTATTGAAGTACTTGGAGTGGCAGATCTTTTTTTTCTTTTTCTTTTCTTTCCTTTCTTCCGTCTACAGGTATAAGCTCTCAGACCAGGGGCATGCAGGAGTTAGCCCCATTCCTAGTATTTTCTCAGAGACAGCCCATCATGATGATCTTTTAAGCGATTTTACGATGAATGATGCAGTAGTGATTAGTCAGCATGCACAACCCTCCACCAGTCTCCTTCTGCTCTTCGCTCATCTTTCTAGACCAGCCGTCCGCTTATTTCGGCCAAGGTCCGCCCCTCTCAACGAAATCCTATGGATACTCCCTACTAGTGGTTCCCATACTCCCCACTCCACTATCCAGACTACGCCAAATTCCACCCCGCATAACCGCAACTCCAAGGCTGAATGCCTCCAATGCAAGCAGCAAAAATCACGGGGCGAAAAGAACCTAGTGAGAAAAGTCTACAAGGAATTTGAAGAAGGTGAGCGCTTCGAGGTTGTTTCCCTACACCATGATGCCCGAATTCTCACCGTTCCTGTGGACCAATGTTTGGCGATGCATGAACAGATGGCTTACAAGGGATCTAACTCTCCCTAGACGTGCCGATGGCATCGACCTCTTTACCAATTCCAGCACACTGGGCAGGACGGGAATTGCGTAGAACTCTAGAAAGTATCTATTGCAGGCTCTCGTGACACGCGACTCCAGAACACAACCGCTTGGCTGATAAAATACTAGTATATACGATACCTGAGAATGGACCTAGAAGCTGTTCTTTATGCCGAGCGAGCAACTAAATACAGACTGCCGAGACTTAGTTGGTATAACATCATAATATGTTTATGGATCGTTTCATCGCCGACCGTACTCATAAGCTGTCACTCGCAGCACTCCAATTCCTCAGACTCGAATCTTTGCAGACACCAAAAAATACTCTTTGATTATCAGTCATATTTCCTAACCTATGATAGTTCGGCCTGCATATGCAATTACGAAGTACCCAAATACACGACCTAGACAAGTGCACAGTCTCACCTGTTGGCTTGTACAAGGGTCAATAATCGTTAGGATTCGACCGACATTTATCGGACCCAATGTTTTTGAAAAAAAAAAAAAAAAGTCCTTCACGCATCTTATTCGCAGACAGTGGGGATGACCAGTCTGCTCGCCAGAGCCGCAATGTTCGTATCGGCCTCGTCCCCCGCCCTGAAGTTGGCATCGTCCTTAAGTCAAGCCACACGAACGAAAGACCTGTCTCAATTTTTAGCGGATCAAGCTCAAACTAGGCCATACCACTCCACGATAAACCTCCACTCCCTTGCTGTCTCCAATCAAACACCTTACTCCCGTGCATCAAATTTAGGTGGTTTTAACTCCAAACATCATTACCTTGCTTAATGGTTTTCGATTCCGCTAGGAACAAGGCATGTTAAAGCCGCCACAGGAGCAGGTCCAGAGATCTGTTGTGTTGTGTTCGACTATGAGTGGGTGATGGGAATTTCCCTTCGAGCCTGCTGGAGTTGGGGCGAGTAATATATCATGACGGTTTATGCTGGTGTCAAGGGAAAATGGAGATGGTCCAGCTATATAGCTCCCTCCCAACCTCCTCTTCAACCCTGGGTGTCGGGTGGAAATACCCAAAGGCAACAGTCGCCACCACCGCTCTTACTCTCAAGGTAAGTCAACACTTCTACCCATTTTCTCTGCTTTTGGGTGAACGGGTGAGACTCGGAGCTCAGCCGAAACGCTCTCACAGAATTCCTCCACTATCCTCCACCGTAACCAAAACAGCGGCCCCATTCAATCTCCACTTCTAATCCACACAAATATAACTCCACAAGCAAGCAACGAGATTTTCAGCTCTATAGTCATGTCTCACAATCCCCATGAAGGTGTGTCTCGACTTTCCAAGCCTACCACCATCCCCCTCCTGCGGGAATGAAAAGACTATCCCAAATAACACCAACCCCCCCTCTAACCTCTCAAAAACCCTACCAGTGTTCAATCCTGCCAATCCCGGGCCACCTGCACTTATGTGTCCGGTCCCAGGTTGCACCTTGGTTTTCAAGGGAAGATCGCCCTACGGATATCTCTAGAGACACCTCAAGCGCCCCGGGATTCAGAGGCGCACTGGCGACGAGAAAGCTGCTTGGATTCAACTGCACAAGATCGAGCATGACCGACTCGTAGCTAGAGGAAGTATAACCTCCTCGCCCCATTTTTTATAAAACCACCCCCGAAGTTGAAATAACGAATGAATATAGTCATGCCAGCACACCGCAAACGTGAAGCGAACAGGGTGAGAGCGCGGAATGTAAGGGCTGCTAGATCCGCGCTGCATGCTAGGAACATGGGGATTACGGAGGAGAAGTTGGTTGCTCAGAAGGTCACAATTTGGGAAGGGATGTATGCTGCCAAACAGAGCGGTGACATTATCGGAGTTAGTATTCCTTATTCCATTTCTCATTGGAGATTGTAGTGGAGCTGTTGCTAATTGTACAGGGGATCAACTAAAGCACGATGCTTGGGTTCTCCTGGATTTCTTTACCACCCCATAAGACCTCCCCCAAATTCTGTGGGTATTCAGAGGTTGTGGATTTTGCTACATATCCGAGTTAGCATCTCCTCGCCTACTGGAGAGACCGAAGGATACACTATGCTGAAAGAAATACCGATTAGAGGGTTAATACACCCACTATGGTCGTTGTTTGATGGGCCGTTGTCCAAAAGATTCTACTTCCTGTTCTATAATAGCTGCATTATTTACTAGTGTATGTTAGAAATCATGGGTGCTGCTCTGCATGCTCATGGAATTGTCCATTTATCGGCCATCCGTCAATTGGCCGTCCGTTCCCAGAGTGGTTTGTTTGTTTGTTCCCGCCTGTTCACTTGTCCGTTCCTGCCTGTTCGCTCCCTCGGTTGCTCGTTTGTTCTAGCTCGTTAGTTCCAATGTTCGCGGCGCAAATATTGCCAAGGGTGCGCTTTGGAAATGCACATTCGTCCGATGGCAAGAGTAGTGCGGGCGGGAAGAAGGCGGTAGAGTTATAGACCGCCGCGAGTTATAGACCGCTGGGAGTCGTCACTCTTTTATTTCTTTTGTTAGCATGGGAGCGCGGAAGGCAATTGGAGAGTCTTTGTGGAGTCTATCATTTGTTCTTTCTTTTGTTAACAAGGAAACTTGCAGAGGAAGGGAAGGTTTAGCTGAACGAGTGTGGAGGATGTTGGGGATATGCGGTGATTGTAGGAAGGATAGGATAGGTGGTTGTTGTTTATTTACACTCCTGTCCTTTCCTGTCAGTTCAGTTATTTATTTGTGGAGAGCGAGCGAGCAGAGAGAGAGTGCTGAAATGGAGTAAGTTGTGGAGCGAGACTGTGAACTTCCCCGCTTTTGGTTGTGAAGATTTTTCATTACGCCTTTAGTCATCGTCGTTTCGTTTCGTTTCGTTTCGTTTCGCCGTTTCGTTTCAGCCCTGCCTGCGGTTAGCCATTATTTGAGATGTTTCCACCACTGTCCACCATCCGACAACCCCAGCTCCTCACTGAGGTGTAAGGTGTTTTTTTTTCGTACCAGTCCAGTTAGCTTCTAGGAAATTGTAAATTACCGCATGATACTTATTATCGTACTATATCGCATCTCAGGCATTCCATGACCCATGTCGCACAAAGCTTGCACGAGGCGTTACCATTTTATAATAATTACACGCTTCCATAACGCTAAGATATTGATTCAAAAGAGCATCTAGACTATGAGGATACAAGGATGATAATGTAGAGGTGCTTTTTTAAGACGACAGGAGGTCTTAATACCGAGTGAGAAAGTCGCAGCCTAGTGCAGGTTTTGGATGGCACGAATCATAAACCACTGTTATTGCACCCCACCGCACCGCACACTCCGTAAACACACCAGCCGAGCCAGTAGAATCGTTGAGCACTATTTGAGTTGATTTTTACTTCCTTCCTTCCAAGTGTGCTCAGCGGGTAGGGTAGAACGTTACTACCCGTAATATTCTGACGTTTGTGAACACGACTGCTATTGCATACCACCAAAATCTTGGGGCTCCGGCCGATATTTTGCCCATATGCAACAGCAGTTGTGCTCACAAACGTCAGAAAATTACGAGTACCCCCACTAGATCATTTCCGGCAATCTCCTTACAGATTGCGATTGCTCTTAATTCCCATTTTCTCCTATCCCTCCCTGTACTCCAGTTCTCGTACAGGGATAAAATAGTGGTATGGGGCTGGGGGTGTTGATGTTGATTCTGGTCAAAATTCTTGGTGTGCCGCATCCAGCTCGTCTACAGTTCGTCTGAAAACGCAAGCTATCCATTGCTCAACAAAAGCCTAGCCAGGGCTACTTTTACTTCTTCAATATACAAGTAGATGTATCGACCCAGCTAGCCGATAGGTTCCTGATCCACAACTCACATTTGTTCAAGTTGACTCAGAGAAGAGGAAAACAGAGATCCACTTACCAGCCTGTGGTGTATAATCTATATTTTCCGCTTTTGGATTTTGCCTTCAATTCTTCTGCCCCTCGTCTGTACAACCTCATTCGAACATTTTATTCAATGACATATAACTTTATCCTTTTGTATTCTTTTCTGAGCCACCCTCTGGAATTCTGTATTATTAGAATGTATTATATAGGAGATGGCAGCTTTTTGATGACATAACTATTAGAATCTCTTGCTTAATATTCAAGAGTCTTACCTACTGTGCCTCTCTTTCACGACTCCCATAGACAAACCAGCAATGTGCGTTCCTATTCCAGTCGTCTATACCCACGATGCGTGGTGAGACACCCACTTGGAAAACGCACGTACAGTACACCCCCGAGGGACCCCGATGCCCCATAACTCAGGTATGCGTCTCAGAACTCACTACGTTCATTCAACTTGCTTTCTAACAGCTTCCATGCACCCCTGCCAGCCGAAATGTCCCTAGAGTAAATACATAGAACAAATGTCAGATGAATAGAAACGGTCCCCATAGTGACGGAGAGCAGGTTAGTTATTGGCCTCCCTCCTGCTTTTTTGTCGATATCGTACAGGGGCTGTACTGTACGGACCAGGTGGGGCCGACGCACTTCCAGAGAGAGACTCGCATCGGATTGCGATTGCGCGTGAGTTACCGTATATGCCCCATTCCCTTCCACTTTGCCCACCTTCCTCCTATTTCAAATATCTTCTTGCTTGCACTAGTGGAGAATTGGCCGCTTCGCAGCCCCCTTCCTCTCCCTCTTACTCCCTGTCCAGAAACCCGCGGGGCCGGGAAGTGGCCCAGTAAACCTGAGCAGATCTACCAGTAGTGAACCGCTCAGCGCTGCATGCTCTACTACCTAATTTTTGATTCTCGCTATTCTTACCCAGGGAAATCATTGTATGCATCTCTCAACTTGCTCTCACACTTACGATCCTACCCATAATTTCCGCGTTGGACTCAAGGGATAGGTTCCCTGCTCGGAACACCCTGCACAAGTATTTAGCGCAAGCATCTGGCTCCATATAATGGCGCATGCCCGCCCATACAAATCTCCCCACAGATGTTCACTCTTTTGCCGCTACAGTAGAAGATACATATGCGTTATCACCGATTAGCTGAAATTCGTCTATTGCCGGGTGGGCCCACAGTAGCTATTATAGCGGGGGATATCGAAGAGTTCGGGTAGCCCACCGAATGCGTAAATAGATGAAGGCCGAAGGATGTGTGTTGCCGTGCGGATTAGGTCTTATGTTAGGGTTCCTTGGTCATGTGGTTTTCCCAAGAGGTTTCCGCTCTCTCTCGGCTAGTATTGAAAGAAAACCACTTTTGCATAGCTGGATGAACGAAGTTCCCGTAAGCATTCATCTTTCTGGGATTGTGGAGGTATGATATCCAGGACAGGTTGGACATAGGTGGAGAGTTATTACTTAGTGGCCCTACTGTACTAGTTGTCAAGGTGGAGCAAGATTTTCACGCTTTCGGGGGGGAGGCACTTCTTTCCTTGGACCTCAGAGGAAAAGATTACCCCCGCCTTGGAGCCAAGCAATCAATCCCCGTTAAATGGCTGTGACTCTCGTGTCTCCACTTCTTCCCTCGTGTCCCATGGCAGCTGAGGTTACTTCCGTCTTCCTCCTTGCGACCTAAACACCTATTTTCACTTCCTCCGTCTCACTCCCCTGAAACTTCGCGCAAACACCGGATTCCCGACTTACCATCTCCACTTATCCAAACAAGCGGTGATGAAGCAGCCGTTCGCCATGACTACCTTGAGTGAGAGGATAGAATCTCCGCGGTGGCACCATATATCCAAACGCCTTGCAAAAAATATAAATATTTCTTTGCCGCACTCCTCTGCTGACCTTGGAAGTGAGGCTCTGTATAACCATCCCAAGTAAACTCATCGATGAACCCTATCTCATTCGGCCCGCGTATTTGGACACTTAATGTCCCCCCCTTAGTGGGCTTTCCACCAAAGCCGAGGCCCCTGCTCCTAGCAGCCGAATGTTTGCTGTGGTTTCTAAGGAAGGTTTCTGTTGGAATATTGTCCCTAGGTTTCGATTTCATACTTACTATTGGTTTCCTATATGATCTTCACGAACTTTCAGTTATACCTTACTTGATGTCTGAAACTGTTATCACCCTGTTGTCTCCGTACTGTTTCCTCTCTATCTCCTTGCAGTGAAAATTTCTCTCTTGTTTCTTTTCTGTTTCCTTGTTGTTTCAAAGGGACAAGACTTTAGTCCCCTTACCGGAGATGAAAATTTTCATCCACACAGGCACCGGACAAGATGTAGATCATCTTGGGATAAAAGGGCCTTGCTATCTACTTAGAAATGATATGCGAATTCTGACCTTTCAATTAAGTGCCTAAGAAAATCTCCTGCTGGTTTTTATCCATCATTCCTCCGTCTATACTTTTCTCTCCTCACGTTACCCAACGACTTATTTTACTTCAGTATTTCTCCAGTATGAACCTGGACATGTTTGGTCAAGCATCGATAGCTTAGAGACTATCTCATTCTGGCTGCTTCCACTGAGGTTTTTGGGCGGCACTGCCAATGTGGTGCTCTCCTGATTCTCTATGATGGTTCCTATCCTGTCGGCTAGAGAGTCCTCATCCTGTAAGACAGCTTTCCTTTGGGTCTACATGCTTGGGTTGTTAGATGTTTCTTTTGTTTTAGGAGGGGAGTGGGTGCCTGACGGCTGGCAGACATGTCCCGGGATCATTGAGTAGGGGCATTCGTGGGGGTTTCTATTGTGGAGGTGGTTATCGCGGGGTCACATTCAGGTGGCAGTAGTTGATTTTTTGTATTTTGTATCAGTAACTTGGCTGGCATGTAGGCTCTGCTGAGGAAGATTTTCTTTACCATTAATGATTTTGTATTTAGTATTCGTATTAGGTCATGGTGTGGGCTTGTTTGTGGTATGGAGTTGGTAGTTTAGTTAGTTAGTAGTTAGTGGTATCCGGGTTGTGCTAACCTCGGGGCAGAGCCCCAGGGCTTGTCATATAGCAGTGTTGGTAGTGCAAGTTTAAATAAAATTAGATTGAATTCTAAGTACTTCCCTACTTATTACTTTAATAAATATAAAATACCTTTACGCTCTTTATCATTATCATAATCTTTATTATTACGCCGAGAAAGCTCTTGATGAAGAAGAGTTAGATAAAGCTTACGATAGGCATTCCTAATGGATAGCAAAGGTCTTGTACTATTAGTGATGTAGGCAGAGGCCTAGTGCTATCATAAGACGAGAAAAAGAAAGACAGAAGAAAAGAAGTATCGTTCCCTGTCGCCAAGAACTAACCATCTGCAGGGGAATCGTTACACTGTTGACCATACCAGGTTGGAGCTTGTCGAGTATGTAGATTCTTCCATATTCCCCCTTGTACTCTATGCCTGGTGGCTGATGTAGAGGTCTCACTATGTGTGGAAGCTCTTCTGGGGGCTATTGGATTTGGCTTTTCGTATGTATTCCTTTGTGAAGCTGGGTAGAGAGATATCAAAAGTACTTGTTGAGATGCAAAAACAAGAGCAGATAATAAAGAATGCGAACAGTGAGAAAGATGAGGGTGTCGAAGTCTAGCAGCGTTGTAGCCGCTGTTCTAGTCTGGGTTCACGGACACGGTCTCCTGGGTCTATGACCCTGCATTGGCCCAGCAACCGGGAATATGTTTTGCCGATCATCTCCGAGACACTATTCTCTTCATCCGAACCGACTCCTGTGTGCCTTGCCCAATTGGCAATAGGTTGTACCAATCTACTATTTAAACCGGCACCTACTTTATATTTCCAAGTACCAGCGGTTGGTGAATCTTTCCAAGTGATGTGGTATTTATTTGGATACTTTCGCATAATGTTCCTCTTACAGTAGAAGCTCGAATAATTGGACTGTGTGCATTGTCGTTGGGCTTTCATCTCTCGATAATGTCGGGGAACTTTGGTTTTTTGTGTCCTGCAAGGGATACGATGGCTGTGCTTTTGCAGAGATTTTTGCCTCCATTCTAGAGAAGGGAATCTCGGACTACATAGCATAGTGTCCAATTATTCGAGATTTTACTCTATTTGAGCACAAGTACTCATTCGTGGTATAATAGCATCATACAAATATTATTAGCTGCATGCCCCGTTGGTCCAGAGCATATATTAGGGTTAACAACCTCTCCAACTCCTACCAGCCTTACCCCATCCACCTAGCTTTCCACCCATCCACCTCTCTCGGCCATCTTTGGTATACCGCCTGAACCATTAATAACTTCACTCTCCAATTCTATAGTATGTATAGTTACTAGAAACCTGGTACAGTACACAAACTCCCTCCCCAAGTCTTCGTACTAATCTGTACGCACATTGTGGGGTGCATCGTTCATGTATATATCGAATAGTAGATTGGTCGGGGGTGCTGGACCCGACCGCTGCTCTACTCGGTGTGTTTGGAAAGTTGAGTGAAGGTACTCCTGAAGGTGGGGGGACGAGACCGTTTGGACGAGGGCTTGCTGTACGCGGAGTTTGGGATACCGTGTAAATCTATGTTGATATGGTATTTGATACTCCACACCGATGTTGCGAATGTTATGTCAAGCAAGGATGCATCCTGGTGATGGAGGATAACCCTTTGATCGGTTATGAGGGAGAAGATGTATTGGGGGTTCAAACAGCCATGACCTTTGGGGTTTCTTACTATCTTATCCCCTCTCGCGACCTTTTAAGGGAAGTTCGTTCTACTCCTTCTCAATTGATCTTTTTCGCCGGGTTTCATAAAATCTCGTGAGTGCCGGTTTGAGTATTTGTCAGGATACCGAAAGAATCAGGATACCGAAAGAACCGGAATGATTGAACCTGAACCTCCCAATATGACGTTGTGGTTGGTTTTGCCGGTAAGATGCGGCGCCCTTTTGCTATTTTAGGTCTCGGGTTGAGGCTGAGGGGTTAGTCGGCACAGAGTGTTTTCCCACTATCCAATCGAGGGAATCCCGGACGTGTTGTGATAGCGATTCTCCTTGGCAGGCACCCAGCCACTCCTCTCTGCTTATATAATCCTTATCAGATCCACCCCGCAGCAGACCGTGACCCGACCTTCGGGTTTAGGTCTGACGTCTGAAGAACCTTAAATCAACCTACACTCTTGGCACTCTGACAGCCACTGTTACCGTCACCTCCCCAATCTCCTGCGGAGCTATGGTACCTTTACCACTACCACAGCGGAACTCGCATCCGGGGGCCGAAACAAGGTGACCTTCACTTGATCACCCAGTCGACAGATGGGTTTCATTAATAAAAATGGTTGTCCTTTCCGTTCCGCAACTGTCGCTTTGTACGGGGGAACGGAACGGAACCGTTGTATCCAAACAGGGCCTAAGGATTCACAGCCAAATATTTGGTGCCGGCAACCACAGTGATATGCACGATGATTTCAACCGTTTCCGTTTATGCAACAAACTACTTCACCCACCGCGAGGCCCACCGGGTCTGTAGAATGGCTGAGCTCTGGGCAGAAATATGGACGGAGGTGACAGGAGACTAGGTTGTGTTGAGGAGGATCCTGTGTGGAAGCTCCGCCATACCCGGTTCGATCTCATGGAGCAGGTTTCCAAGGTGGACTTCGGTTGCACCTCTCTATAATGGACCTCTTTGTATGGGAAATCTCCCTATGACGAATGAGCCCTCCGTTAATTCACACCCTCGCTCCCATCTACTCCAATATGGGTGGTCCTCGCCGCAATGAATTCCTTCCAAAACCTGGCGATAATGAATGAAAAATCCGTAACTCATGACGTTCGTTATCATGAGGTGCGACCTTATGGTATATGGCTACGGATGCCCTGTTCACTCAGCGCCCGGAGTAGATACCCGACGCCGCCAGGCTGAAGTCTCGCGCATTTCCCACTTGAGGTAAGGAGATACACTGCGTGTGGCCTCTGCTAATTGTGGACGCTAATCTAAATTTCATGGACTCGCTACCAGGTGGTAACCCTAACCCTCTCACGGGCCCCCTGAGAATCCCAATATTTCCTACTCTATTCGTGTCACACCTATCATCCTCAAAGAAACATTTTCCCCCAATGACCTCCAGTAGAAGCAACCCCCATCACACGGCCCCCTTTGGTTCAAATTAGGAACCCTGTCTGTACCACAGAAATACTCTATTTTGATATAAAATCAACGAGGTTCTCTTCCACAAACCAACCATGGTCCGGGGGCAACGAGTTGGTTAGTTTGACGAGGGGTGGATTTGGGCGTGAAGCAATAGGAAGAAAGCAGGATTTCTAAAGAACTTAGTGGGTAGAAGGAGGTTTATTGTATATCCGCTGTCACCTATTGAGTTTCAGGAAGTGCATAAACGAGTGATGACTGAAGACTACTAAGATTTTAAAGGATAAGCATCTCGCGTAAAATATCGTAATTTATAAACCGCTTCCCGGCGCCGGTTTTTTGATTGGCTGTTGGCGTTTCTTGGATTCTACGGTGGGGACCAAAGGCGCGCTCACGAGGTCCGTCCTGATGTTTCTGAATGTCAGCTGTGATGGGTGCGCAGCAGAAGGAGCGCGGAGATGAGATACATTGATTGCTGTCTGTACTACTAGAGTAATTTGTTATACTAAGTTAAGATGAATCGGCACACGAAGGGGAAAAAAATAGGAATTTCGTTTTTTATTAAGTTATTCATAGAGTCAATTATAAGGTCGGTAAAGGTCTCCAATACCATCAAATTTTAAGCTTTATCCCTCCCATACTACCCATCCCTCCCATGCCTACTGTAACATATAATCCCAAGATTATCTTAAAATCTTATTTTATTTTAATATTTGAAGTGGGTGTAGCAATAGCTATTTTTTATAATATTATTTTTGAAAAACAGCATATTTCCCGATATCTAAAACCAGTGGAGGCATGAAAGAGGACCAATTCTCCAAAGCAGAGTGAATACATTGAGATATCTAGATTAAACAGGAAAAGAAACTAAAAGAACCCAAGAAGAACGTCAAAGGAAATCACGACCCATTGATATGCTGCTTATCGGTCTGTTGTTCCACTGTCGGAGGTACTCGGAAAGTGGCCGCTGCCCTTACCATGGGAGATCGTTGCCGCGGACATGTCCCAATACAAGGCAGGCGGTGTGAGTAGCGCCAGGGTTGGCCTGCCGTACGGTGGCTAACGTCTTCCCATACCGAGGCAGGCTGGTGTGTAGGAGTAGTTGCCTTCACTTTCATTACCCTGAAACTTCTTTGAGAGTGTGATGCGCTCCTTCTTGGAGTATTCAATGTACGCCTTATAGGCGTCTGACTTTCATCATCCTAACGTCTGGATCTCATGTTCCGGGATTCCGGGCTGGGCTGCACAAGTGGCAGCGCCCCTACAGAAACTATGCCCATTCCATCGGCCCTCTTCCAACCCAGTAGTGGTTGCTAGCCCCTGTAGCCTCTGGACAACATATTCTGGTATGAAGGCGAGTTGCTCCACTCTTCCAATACAAAATAGTGGTGTGTATGGGGGACGGTGAGTATCGATGGCTTGGAGTCGCTTCATGGCCGTAACAGGACATTCTTTGTCGCGGGTTGCGGCGATTAAAAGTTTAATACCCTTACGAAATCGGTTAGTCTTCCAGGACGGTAGGGTAAGTTCCATGTAGGTCCCATCGTGTGATATCTGGATACTAGCTTTCGTCCGGAACCATTTTTGGAATGCTGGCCCTAGCTCTTCATCTATCTCCTCATATGTAAACTCTCCAACTCTTAAGAAACCTGCAAAGGCTAACGTAAAGGTGGTATGGATTACTGTGTGGTCATAGGTGTTTAATAGCAAAGATGCTAGGATTCTAAGAAGGTATGGTCGGGATAAAGGTGTTCTCGTTCGCAGAGCTGGTTCACTGTGGTCGAGCTTTATACCGTAAATAGTTCCTTGGAGCCAAGGTCCAAAAATGCATTGCAGTTGATTCCGAGATCGCGCTGGTACGACTTGATACCAGGAGGTACAGCTGCATGGTTGTGACTTTGATAGTTCCCGCCACCGAGCATACACATTCAATTAGCCATGATGCCTTAGCTGGGAAGCATCCCCCATTATGGTGCCAATAGTCGGAAAGAGCGCAGAAAGTTGTAAAGCGAGATCTTGGAGTGTCGTAGTTGCGCCTTGTACTGGGAGCTAGCCCCCACCACGAGTAGTGTGCAGCTATTGCCGACAGGCCTGACTGCTGGATATTAGAAATGCATGAGGGTGGAGGTTGCAGGTGGGGACATCAACTGCGGTGCGAGGTTAGCTATTCAGGGGTAATCAAGGTGGGAGAGTGCATCCGCTATGGCATTATCATGTGTTGGAACCCATTATGCATCCAGGTCAAGGTCGTAATCTCCTGCAAGGAGTATGCATCACCGTAGTACAGTCATAGAGGTACCATGAATCTTCGGTTAGCTAGTCCGTGTGCTACGGCGAGGTTGTCGACATGCATTACTAACATCTTTCCTCTCCATTGGTTCCCATAGTTTAGAAGGACTTGTTCCACCGCAAGCATTTCTTGAGTATTGATATGTTCATTTGCTTTGGACAAATACGATGGGAGTGCAATTGAGAAGGCGGAACCTGCATCGGGGGAAAATTGGGTTGGGTTGAGGTAAAAAGCTCCAAGACCCTGCCTGCTCGCTGCGTCTGATCAGGTCATGATTACTTCCCTCTTTCTTGTAGCGGTTGGTCGTTGAGGTGTGTTTGCAGTAATTGGGAACACCAAACAGGATCCTTCTTGACTTCTTCAGATAGCGTGCGCTTCCCATTCCGGGCACCTGGAGGGAAGTATAGTTCTATGTTGTAAAGGCATCTAAGGAAGGTACGGCCAAGGGGCACAACAGGTGTGAGATAGTTAAGTTATCCGCTTATATCTTGTAACTCTAGGAGGGAACCTGAGTTTGCTCTGAGCAGAGTCGGGCAAACATGCTGGTACATCTATCAAGATTGCTCATCTGTGGTAGTACGATCGGGGGGTTGTCGCGGTGGTGGACAATATTCGCGTCGGGTTTTTGCTGTTTCAGCTGATTGTCTAAGATCTAGTGAAATACCTCCGCAAATATGTTAAACAGATATGGTGCTGTCCGTAAACTGAATGGGAGAAAGCGTTCAGCATAATATTTTTTGTCCCATTGGAACCCAAGGAGCGGAGTGTTGACTGGCGATACCGGAATATATCGAAAGGCGGTCACGAAGTCGCATTTCACAAGCAAGCACCCGCTACCAAACTCCTATATTGCACTAGTGGTATCGCCTATGCTGCAATACGCGATAGCACCGTAACCTTTGGGGATCCCAATGTTGATGGCACTAGTGTCTTCCTGTGGGTATGAGAGATGGTGTATGCGGCGTTTACTGCCATCTTACTGGTCTGTCAAGCCTAATGGAGAGGCGGTATACTGCTTGGGTAGGGCATACAAGATTGAATACGATTCAAGGTGACCCTTCTTCAGTTCAGTGATAATATCTGCGGTAATGAGATTTGAGTCTACTTCGGCTGGTGCAAGATTTGGGTGTATTGTGACTGAGCTTCGGTATCCTTCGTGCTGATCCTTACTCCATAACGGCATATCCCTAAGATGGCAGTAATAACATTGCGGTTGGGGAATTATAGTGGAAGCTTCTTCCATACTTCTGGGTTTAGGATGCCTGCTGGCATTGGTATGTAGTGCGGAGTAAATATTGGGTAGCGGATGGTGGTATTAGGGCGGGCTAGTAGTACTGTTGCCGTTAAGCTTAACCGGCGTGTGTTGGGTTGGGCTGCTACCTCATGTAAACTAGTATTTGCAGTACAGAGTGCTGATATTGCGGTGAGTATAGGGTATGGCTGTGGATTATCGAGTCGGAGGAGACATAGAAAGCGTGCCAGAAAACGGTGTGGAGGGAGTGACTATGTGGGGAAGCTAACGTCCAAAGAAGGTATCACGTGGGATCTGCCCCTGTCCGTTATTCCCTGTAGTGCAAAAAGAAACTTTGTGGTCGCTACCACAGCTTATGCAGGTGTGCAGATAGCTGCATTGGGTGGAGCGGCATTCGCGGAGGTTCCAGTTGCGACACTCCTGTCCCGCTTGTGAAGGTGCCACTGTGCGGGCTTGGGTTGGGTGGACTGAAGCTAGAGATTGGTGGCTCATGTTTATGCGACGCTCAAGAGAGGGGATTGGTGGTGCTGTGGATGATGCTGCATTTTGGTAGGCTGAACCCGTAGTGTTCTCGCGGGTCGATAGCTCATGTGTTCAGCGGCCCAGTAACGAGGGTCCCTTTTGACACTGTGCCCATGAAGGTTGGGAAGCAGGGAAAGCAAAGCATTTCCACGCTATAAGCTCACGGTCGAGTTGCTCCCATTCCGCTGGGTGGTATATACTTTTACCACTTGCTACCCTCTTCCTATAAAACTGGAAAAGCTAGGCCTTGAGTCCCTCCCATGAGTACTTTTCAAGTAACTCGTATAGGTTCATCGTGTAAATTGAGAGAGAAGTGGTCAGGTCCCCTTGCCGCATATGTAGGGCTAACTTAACAATGATTCCACCGTACGCAGCCCAGGCTTTAAAGAAACTACTCATCCTATATTCACTTTCTTTACCATCTCTTTCTGACTGCTCAAACTCCACTCCTCCGATGCTGATAGTGCATTGGGTCTCTCGGCACACTCCTTCCCAGTTGCGACCTCTGCTCACTACATCCTACTTGCTGTACCTCCATTGTCCCTCTTATTTGAGCCAGCTGGCTTTCGAGATCCACGATTCGTGCGAGGTTTGGGTTAGGGTGGGATGGCAGCGTATTGGGCGGGGCCTGTTGAACCGACCGGAGGGTGGTAGAGGGTAGCGTGGGTTGGATTTGGGTCTGAGCACTGAGCTGGTAGATAACTCAGTCGACAATTCCTTGTTCGTGTTATTGCAGGAGCTCCTGCATCATGTTCAGATTAATAGGAATATCATCTGAAAGGTTCAGTGGAGAATCGGGATCGACCACGCTAGTGGTTATTGGTGTTCTGGCACTAGGAGTGCTCGCAGTATTTGGGGATATGGCCGGGTTATCTGGGCTGGAGTTGTGTAGGCGGCAGTGGCTGTACCATGGGGTGCTGGGTTGGGCTTCTCCGCTGGTACTTGAATTTGCAATTGTTGCTTCGCTGGTGAGCGACTAGCTGGCTGATTCTCCCTGGCAATAACGGTTTGAGAGTTTATTAAACAACAGGCTGGGCTCACGCAGTGGAGGCAATATCAGAATGCCTTATAACGCAGAACTTTTATTGATACGAATAAAGAGACGAAAGAGGAGATGTAACTAGACGAAAGATATCAAAAGAAAGAATGCGAGAACAATCTGATAATAGAGTATAGAGAGGAAAACGAATGTGCGATCAAATAGTTGGATAGCAAAATAAACAAGCAGACGAACAAGCTGCCTTATATCCTGCCTTAGAGAAAACCTTCCATCTAGCATGCTTCCTGCGCATGTCAAATCTCATATGAGATTCATCCACTATACTGCCATTCCTCCGGTTATGCCGATTGCTTCCGAGGTGAGTATTGGATTCCCGAGGTTGTAGTCGAGTAAGTAACCGAGGATATGATTGTTGTTCGGCATAAGAGATGTTCATGTTTCATTGTAGGTGAACCAGTGTTTTGTGGTTGTCGCACTACATATGCGGGGTGAGTTTTTGATCGAGTATGAAGCTAACATTGGTGAAACCGGTAGTGAGAATCAATGTGTAGCAGATAGGTGCCTCCGTTTCGTGTGGTTGTGCGAATAGGAAAACATGTATGTCGTGAGCAGTCCAGAAATATTCCAACAGAGTTGACAGTTACACGTGTTTCTCCGAATTCCTCCTCTAGATCCCGTGCCTGCTGGCTGGGGTTGAGATCTCGGTGCGTGTGGGAGCTCATCTGGGGGCCGTGGGATCACGGTTGGGGTTGGCTGACGTTACTGAGCGGGTGTGAGAACCACGATTTGTTCAATTTGTGCGTGATAAGAGCAATTTAGCAAAACAGAACGCGAGCAGTAGGAAGTATAGGAACGCGAGGTGTAGGAAGTATGGTGATCGCGAGACGGAAGGAGAATGAGGTGCGGTATATGTGAATAGGGGGTCCACGGACCCATCCCACAGGAGCTATGACCCCGCACTGACCTGGAAACTGGGCATACCTTTCTCCGCCATTTTCCGAGACCCCAAGGTGCCCCCTAGATGCAGTCCCATACGCTTTGCCTAATTGGCAATGGGTTTCAACAACCCCCTATTTTATATAACTATTATGATATTATAGTAGGTATTTTTTTATATACTCTCTTAAAAATGGGAAATATGAGATGGAGTCCTTAATATGAAGAAATGAGGAAAGTTATAGTATTTTAAAATGTGTCTTCTCTGATCTCACCATTTTTTCATAACCATATTGTCTCTCTTACCCCTCAACATATGGACCATATACTGATATTTTTCTTTGGTAGAATTAGTAGAACTGCATCTGTTATAGAGTTACTAGATTATCTTTTTCCTTAAAGTAAGCTTGTTCCAAATATTAGGAAATTAATTGTTTTTTAAAATTTAATATAATTATACAAAATATGTGCATATTAAACTAATTATAAGTTTCAATATAAAATATAATTAACAAATAACCTTAAGATTATAAATTAAAATAGTGGTATGGGAGAGATGGGTGGTATGGGGGATAAAACTTAAAAATGGCTGATATAGAAGACCATTCCTGTTATAAGAAATTGCATTACTCTTATCCCTAACTCATATAATGATAGTGGTGAGAGCAAAGGCAATGCTTTCCGGGCGCACCGAGGCCCGGAGCGAGCTATCAAGCCTGCCAATACCCACAATTCTCTTCATAGTATACTCCTGCCACCCATACTTAGATAGGAGGGACAAGAAACAAACGGATATTGTATCTAAGCTATTACCTCCTCGTCTTTATTTCCCCATTCCGGCCCCCATTTCCCCATCAGGAGCTCACAACAGCATATCGCTGCTCATATGGAGCCGGTGTATTAACTCTTCTAGAAGCCTGCTTGAACACGATACTTTTTATGGCTCCCAGTGGGCTGTACTTGGCTCGGGAGAACGGGCAGCGGTGGTCCAGTGGTGAACAAGGAAGCCTATTCTCTACCCATCAGTCCTGGGCCCTCCTGTAGAATGCCGACAATGCCATTTCATCCCTCCAAAGACAAAACCATTTCGCCCGCAGCCAATACTTCAATTTCTAAGCGAGAACAAACAAAAAGAAAAAAATATTAAAAGGTAATTATTTGTTTTACAAATAACCAAGAAAGTGCTAAAAATTTTAAAAATTTTTCAAACAGCGGAGGGCAATTATCCCAAGGGCCTACGTCGCTTAAAATTAGTGATAAATTTCCCATTTAGGAAAATGCCGGGGCAGGTGTCCTGCCTTGGGGGGGGAATGGGGCGCAACTGAAGTGTATTGGGGACTGGCAGTAACTTTAGATAGCCTACAAATAAATGCGGTGAAAGAAGGAAGAAACAATAGGCCAAATAAAGCAGCATACTGTATATAAATACGGAGGTATCAGGTAGGCTTTCCAGCTTAGATGCCCGGTAAATGTACCACTATATATCTGACTATATATCTGACCTGGCATCCTTATGTAAGGAGGATCGCATTTACGCACTCAGCCGGACTACTGTGAAAATTTCTGCTGACCTTGAAAATATTCGCGTTCAACTGTTCCACCTGCTCACCCCCTGAATAGTGGCAAATATATTTGTATGAACTCCTGGCTCAAGAACAGTCATCCAGATTTTGTAATCCCTTTGGTAGCCGAAATCATGGTGCTGGGAGGTAGGAGCGAAGAGTTGGGGGATTCTAAGCGCTTAGGACTATGTGTAGATTGCTATCCGCAATGCTCTGCAGTTTTTTTACGCTTGCTACTCCTAGGTTGTCAAGAGATGCACTGCAAGCACAGTACGGTAAGTTATTCTCTGAATGTTTCTCCATTTTCACACACAATCACTCGCCAATCTGGCTTCCTCCTTTTTTGTAATTCTTGTTTGAAGTTGTACTTCTTGCTCAATTGATGCTCTACCGCGGGGCCATAGGGCCCTATTTATGCTACAGGAGAGCGCGCTACAATCACCCATAACATGCGCTTCGCGCAGGAGAAAAGAAAAAATAAACGACAATGATACTACATAATGTAGTAGTAAGGAGAAAGGAAACGCGAGCGAGGAAAATAAACTAGTACCACAATAGAGCTGCCGAGTAATCTCTGCTCTAGTCAACCGCGTAATGAGCTCAATCGCTTAATGAACCCATATCAAAATATTATGTCGTAGTCAATGACAAACCTATGCATATTCGGACGCCATATTACAACATCCTTGTTCCCTCCTGAATCATCAGGATATAGTGGAACTTACCTTACCACCTGCATATACTGCCATATTCCAGCAGCAAAGTGGCCTAATTTTCCAATAGGAGGGTAACTTGCTGGTCATGTAGATCCACTTGTTGATTTTTATTTTGATAGACGTATTTGCTGGTGTATAGCGAGTTAGTGAGAATCGTCAAACTGTTCGAAGAAGGAACGGTTGACATGGAAGCGAAACCAGGTTTCTGGCTGCAAAATCCTCTTAGAACAATATTTTGTGGATTTATCATAAATCCTTATTTGCCATAGGATAGGGGAAACAAATTTAATTTGGTCGCACAGTATACTGTGGTAAGGCCTTCATTTTCATTCATTCTCATCCTTACCGGGATTTTGAACCGACAACATTGGACTCCTTTCCCAAAATTGTCAACGGGCGTACCCCCCAAGCTTGGGCGGCCGTCCCCGTAAATCACTTTCAACGGTAGTCTATCGGCTATCGTGGTCCCCTTAGGATGTAGGATTCCATCAATTAATCACACTTACTTATTATACTAACAAATAAATCGAAATCAACATAGTCTATTATGTCAGCGTGCCCTTTAGCAGTCACGATTTCCAACCCCGTACTCGTGCGCACACTGACCATTACTAGTGCGATGTTAGTATGTGGGTAATATTGCCATAATATTTGTAAAAACCGTGTTTTCCACGGCTGCTTCTCCGAGAGTTCGGATGACTTTTCTCCTTCCCCAAAAATTAGTACAGCCTCATACCCGCGGTTTTGGTGAACTTGACCAGAGTTCGTCAGACTTTTGCGTACACTCTGAGTCCCAGCGCAAGTCATGATGTAACACTGTGGGCGATTTCGGTATTTCAACCTGACTTGGTCCCATGCTGTCAGGCAAATAGCCGAACCACGGGAAACGAATATCATTACCCTGATATACCTGGTATGTACAAGACGAGGAGCAATGTGTTGTTCGTTTGAGAAATCCTGTAGTCTTTACTGATCCGGTTTACTGACTGCACTATTTTTTAACTTTGTCTGTGCAACAGGCTTCCTGGGTTGGAAGGACCATCATACCAGCAAAGCAAAACCTACACAGATTGAACGCCAAGGCACCCGGTTGGAGGATACCCGCAACGCACATCTTATAGAGAATGGACAGCTTTTTGCTGGGCGAGACGGAGCGCTTTCACAGAATGGATACCCAGTCATCGAGTTAGGCCTCGCCCGTAATGCCGAACCTACACAAAACAGGCGTCCGCATCATGGTTCGACCGTGGCTATAACACAGAGCCAACACAGGATTGACCCTAAACAGGGCGCTGTCGCCGCTGCCGCTCCTGCAGTTGCTTCTACTTCCTGGGCTGCTGTTGCTACTTCCTAGGCTGCTTCTCCTGTTGTGGCTCCTGCTGTTATGGGGGGTATATTAGCGGAGGCCGGGGCAGGAGGGTTAATGTCCCAGGGGAGTCAAAAAGACTTCCTGGTGCCTGGGAAGGAGGGCAATTGGCCGGGGGTGAGGGTCTGTGACATGTCTAAAATAGCCTCTCTTGAACAATAATAATTTTTTCGTGATTGCATTTCCACAATAGATATTGACGAGTTTGGATGTCGGAGTACTGTTACACTGGAGTGTTTCTTCGGCAGATTTTTGCAAAGCCGGAAGAGAACAGAACAATGGTACCTGTGATACCTTAGAACCTGCTTAGGAACAACAGAGGAAGGTCAGCCGTTCCGTTGTGGGGCGGTTTGATCTGTGGAAACGGTTGTTTCCAATTTCACACCCTTTCTCAACGATCGACCGTTTGTTGCTATGAGGAAAACTGTTCGTTGCTAGGAAGAGAAGTTTGCACTGCAAGCAAGAAAACGCTTCCTCCGTCCATGAACCTTTCCTCCACTAGCATCATTCATCATCGAAATAGTGTTGTTGGTTTACATTGAATAGTTGTAGACATAAAATAGTATTTACACAATTTTAGCTACGGTTACTAAAAGGAATTCATCTATTGATAATGATTTTCACTCTACTTTTACAAAGGGTTTCATGAGATATTTCCACAAGGCAGCCATTTGGTGATGGGTGTTTGTGAACGGAAAGGTAACTATTCCATAATGGCTGTTTTGGGAACGGAAAAGTTTTGCCAAACGGCAGTTCCATTTACAATTTTTGGAACGGAAGGGAAACGGTCTTTTGTATGGGGGAACGGAACGGAACCGTTGTTCTCAAACAGGCTCTTAGAGGTATAGTGCCAATAAATGCTAATCAACAAATAATTTTCATGACTTTAGCCCCATAACTCAACAACAACAAGCCTAAGCTCAAAGACTTCAGTAGAAGAGCTCCCTTTACGATATCATTGAAGATCGGAAGGGGTTTACACTTTCCGTAATACTAGGTCGATTCAAAGTATTGTTATATTTGTAGACAGTAGTCAAATTAACATCGCCTGGACTAAGAGCCTGTTTAGTTCATGGATTTTCTCCATCGATTTTGGGAACTCTAATCCATGGATACCGAAAAGTAGGCGCGTTTGGTTGTGGAATCCATGGATTTTTTTTATCCTGGCAATCATTGAAGAATAGTCAACACTAGAATTAATTTTCACATGGACAGTACTCAGGTGTCTCTACAATAATCGAAAAAGTGATGGTCAAGATTTGATGTGGCAATGACAAGATGACAGCAAAAATTGGCCGACGCGCTTATCAACAGGGTCAAGACGGTGGGGAATCCAACCATGGTATTGGACAACAAGGGCCTAATAATAATAACAAGCAGGGGGTCAAAACAAGATTCTCAAATAGTCATGCCATAGTGATCTGCTGCACTTTTAAAAGATACTTACAAACGTTTCAATCCTATACAAAAATATAGATACAGCGGGTCAGGAAGACATCTAGTGCAAAATGACTCAAACGAGGGAAGGGTGGCGAGACCACAGGAAAGCACTCAGAGCGGGTAACCGAGTCTGATGGAAATATTTGGACATTTAGAAGACGGGCACTGGCTTAAAGTTTTGATCTGCAGTTGGCTCTTGTCTGGTGTGCAGCGATAAGTGCAATCGAGCCAAGAAAACAGGTGACCACCAGTAATAGGGAAATTGAAAATTACTTCACAGATAGCATCAATATAGCACAGCTCTTGTATTCTAGAGAGTATGTTAGAAATAACAAATCCTCTATACTCAAGTCTGCGATTACCATAAATCTAATATTTCACCTAATTTTTCAAACAATAAAGGATATGGTAGGTAGAGAGTGTCTGCGATTCTTGTCCTTTTATGCTGCCGGAGGTGCCCTATATATGCACAAACTGTTCCTTTGCAAATATCTTCCTTGCCCGTCAACATTGTAGAGTTCAATATCCCATTTTCATTCTGATGCCACACAATTCATTTTTCACAACCCCTTCAAACTTCCTTTCAAACGATTCCCTTTAACTATAGCTGCCGGACAGTCCTAATACCCTCGCGTCTCTTCTCCAGTTTCCTAACTCTTTTAGTGTGACACCCGATTGTCTCAAGAGCTCGGGAACATAACCCGTGATCTCTGGTATCTCTAGTGCTAACTCCCAAAACTTCTCAAACTCTTCTGCTTGAACTAACTTCTAGTTTACACACACCCTTGCTCATATACTTGCCCTTTCCCTAGCTTGTTCCACCACTACGTTTCCAAACCATCACTAAACAAACTTTGCCTCATCCTCCAACATCCTACTCTCTTGCCAACAGCATACCACGGGGGCTTCGTGATTTTCAACAATTATGGGACATGAAACAGGACATGATATTAGGCTGTCTAATCAGCACACTGTAAACTAAGGTTGTAAAATGGGTCGACGGGATAGAGAATAACAGATTAACAATGTATGTAAAAATTAGGAATTAGGAATGTAAGAAAGAATGAATGAAAGAATGCAAATTGAATCAAGCATTAGTACCAATAATAGTATTAATTCAAAGTTATACTGCCAATCTCGCAAAGAAAACAATGGTACTCTCATTTATCGGAAGGCTTGATTGCTCAGAAGGTCGCGATTTAGGAAGGAACGCATGCTGCCGAGCAGAGCGGTGATAGTATAGGAGTTAGTATTCTTTATTCCCTTCCTTTTGGAGATTGTAGTAGGACTGTCTCTGATTGAACAGGAAATTAATTAAAGTACGATGCCCGGGTTCCCCCGGATTCCTATACTACCGCTTAATCATATGGGTGGGTATAGCAGTCAGTAGTTGACTCACGCAGTGATAGAGGAGAGCTAGAGGACTATGTGGGAGCTGTCACAGGATGTGGAAAAGAGCGTAAGGTGAGGAAAAGCAACTTGGTTCATCTCATTTTCTAAACTAACGGTAAAGACAGGTGTATAAGCAAAACGTAAACAATGTCATGACTGACCATTCCGTGAGTCACCACACCTATCAGTATCTCTCCAATCATGCTACCCTTTCCTCCATACACTCCCGTGATAACAAAGGAAAGACATGTCTGGAGAATCTCCTGTCAATCTCTGAACCTCCATACCAATCCATTGAACCTTAAACTCTCCGCCGGACTCCCAAAACATCCACAACCAATCAACATCGACGTAGAACCTTCAACACTTCAGACCTTCCCAAATTCAGCCAATTCTCACGGATTCTGTGTCGTGAATCCCACTGGTGCGCTCGAGTTAGTATCCGTTCGTCTGCTTAAGACCAAAGAGCGCATTCTATCGAATATAAATCCCGATTTGAAATTTAATTTTAATGCACTTATTTTTGTCAACGCGTAGTAGATAGTTGTTCAAAGATTATTTCCGTTCTAGAATCGTTGCCTTATTTACCGGTATATAGTCATTCTCTGTGCCCCCAACTATGTCTATCTCACTTGGGGCTGGTATGGAAGTAAAACCGCAGGAATATCCACATGCTAGGGAGTGGGTTAGATGGCGTGAGGTGACTAGAACCTGTATGATACCAGTAGTGTTGCTCCTGGCCATTACATAAGGTAAAATAGATCAGCCCAAGTGAGCGTGACTAAGCTCAGCTTTGTAGCGGGGTAGAAGGTAGCCCGTAGGAGGAGAAACCTTCAACTCTACATCAGCGGACCAACGATGACTAAGATCCGAGAGTTATTCCTGGACCACCGAGGGATTTGTGCCGAAACGAGGAGCTTGGAATTTGAGTGATACCAAAAGAATGAGCTCTCGTATCTAAAGTTGTTGCATCGCCTACGAGATTGCACCCCTTGTGAGATTCTTTCCCTTAAAGGAAAATTTCTAGTGATCAGCAGTTTATTAGTAAGGAATTTCGCGAAGGGTGTTTCGCGTCCGGCACAAAATGTCATTACCCCCCCTCAAAGTTACCCCCCTGTATTTGCTTAGCGTTCCTACTCCCTATGCTTTTCTATTAATTCTTGTCTTGCTCTTCCCTTCCTTCTCCCAAGCACAATCAATTGACAACTTCTAACCTACTTGCTCATACCCAGTGATAATCCTGACACTACCTTACTCGAGCAGAATTCTTACATCTACATTCTTCAATGGGCGAAGGCGATCAAGTAATATCGTGATTGTTTGCGAAACTACCCTCCCGCCCCAGTTGAACCTGCACACCCGAAACTACGAGTGATCCCCATGACTCCAGGCACTAGTATAATCCTAGTATAGATACCGGGTTTGGAGAACCCATTGCCAATTGGGCAAAGCTCATGGAACATACCATCCAGATACATTCACCTGCTCGGAGGTTCGTCGGGAAAAGGTATAGCCGGATATTTCCTTAGCGTGGGGTCATAGCTGCCCCTTGAGAGGCCCGTGACATACCACGACTATATACCACCCCCGAATCCCCTAAACACGAGATCTCCAAGCTCGCGACAGCTCGCTACATCTCGTGTTTTTTCGTTGTTTTCCACAGCTCAACTCTAACCAAAATACTCTCCGATAACCCCACTCGCACCCACACCCCATTTCATACCGTACTTCATCACACAAAACACCATGCCCAACAGAAGAGTATCCCATCGCGGAAGATGTAGAGCAACCAGCAGCAGGGGAGGAAACTCTGGAGAAATAAGAAGACACACACACAGTCGCCAGCCCCCGCGACGATATGGCCAATGATGGTGTAATAATCCCATCAGTAGTCAGTTGTTTGTATTCACAGAGTGAGAGAAGATGATTGTCTGTAGTAGCGTTAGGGCTACTGGTTGGGAGTTGTCCCATAGTATTAGTATGGTGTGTAACTAGGCACACCCACAAACTTGTATATATAGAGGTAGATCTCCACTCACAAATGTTATGCTTTTCTGGGATTAAGCCACCTCTACATACACCCCTGAATACGATTCCACATCATCCTCGCGACTCACCACTCAGCTCACCTCACGGATCTGTTGTGAAACTGTGTGATCCTCATTTCTCACCATCAGCCAATACCAAGAACCGGAACCCAACGAACCCGGTAGTGGAGAGACACACATCTCTGAGAGTGACGAGGATGAAGCAGAACCTAGCTCGTACGGCAACTCACCCCCGAACAACATTCTACCAAACTCTCCCATCAATGCCAATCGAAGCAGCATGTCCGAACAGTCTGCCACCGGTCAACCTGCCAGCCAACGCGATAGCAGCCTACCGGCCCCCAACGCAGGGAATGACCCCATTAGCCTAGATGATATGCGGGAGCTATTTCGATCACACGAAGAAGAATTTATTGACCGGGTTGTCCTCCGATTGCGTCCCCAGGCCCGAGAGCAAAGCGCAGCCTTTAACCCGAGACACGGACCAGTACTTAACCGAAATTTCGAACGAATTACAGACCTAGAGAACTAGCTAGCCTAGCTGAGAGTGGAAAGGGAACAAGTAGAGGCCACTAGCCAGGAACTAAGAGAACTTGCGAGTATGTATAACCCTTCTCAGGCCCCGGTTTCGTTCGCTAGGGATGGTGCATCTGCAATTGCAGAATCTGTGGAAACACTCTTCCCCGGCATGGAACGGAGTACATTAACACAAATCATCAAAAACCATTTTAAGCCAACCAATATCTACCGGCTATTGGGAACGGAGAAAAAGCGGGCCGAAACACAAAGGACCATTAGTATTGGTGGGATCAAATTCGAACAGACAGAACGCGATGGAAAGGAGAGGGAGTATCGCATGAGCAGCTTCTTCAAAGCTTGGGCTGCATATAGCGGCATCCTTGTAAAGCTGGCCCCAGACACCCTTCAAGGGGAACTCGCAACATTACTGTTCATTTATACTATAAGCCTGTATAACCTGTGAGAAAAGTACACCTGGGATGGGGTAAAAGGGTACCATTTTCAATTCCACCGAAAGTGAGTAGCGAGTGGGAAAAGCATTTACTTCCCCCAGGAATCGCGGCAACTCGACAGCGAACTGATCGCCTCCAGGTGTTTCGCACACCCCATCATCCGAGCAACCTGGATTCAAGGCACTAACCGCTCCTCCTCCTTCCCCAGCCGAATAACCGAATTGCCACTTCGCGAGAATCCATCCACACACAGCCACAGTAGCTACCGACCAAATACCTTTACCAGCCACTCACATAGAATAACAGAGCGCCGGTTAACCCACAACTCATCATTCTTACTGGGTGGGAACGGTATGGGAGCATTCAGTCCTCCGGTGGCGGCCCCCCAGGTGTGCCGAAATTGGAATTACCGGGAATGTCAAACTATTGGCTGTCGCCATCAGCACATCTGTATCGGGTGTGGCAACAACCACAAGGCTGTACAATGCCAGCAGGCAGGCAGTACCTCACAAGTGGTAGCCTACACAGGCAGACATCAAGGACGTTAGCTCCCTCAAAAACCCTACAAATACTTGCTTCCCTATCTTTGCATTACAATCGTACCCCAAAGAGCCCCCCTGTCATATAGCATTAATTGTATTACAATACTTACCCCTACCCAAGGGACGCACACTGCATACTCGAATGATATTGTAGCTTCTGTCGAGACCGATACCTACCCCTTTACCAACACTGTTAGCACACTGCTGCTCCGACCAAATACATATATTCACTACCCACTTTTTGCTGAACACAACACCCCTATGCTAGCAGGCCAATTAAAACTCGCAGGATGGAGAGCACTCACTGCCAACTATCCCGATAGACTCCTAATAACGACTATACTAGGCATATGCCAATTTGGAGCGAGGATTGGCTATGAAGGTAAACGCGGCCCAATACGGATACACCAAAATCTCAGTGCTGCTGAGGAGTAGCCCGAGATCATTGCGGGAGATATTGCAGCCGAGCTCAAAAGAAACCGCCTAAAATCCTACCCTGCCTATAACTCCCTGCCATACCATTATACAGCTTCCCCTTTGGGGCTGACCGATAAGTCTGATGGCACAAAAAGGCGAATCCATCACTTGTCCTACCCGACAAATCTCGACTGCTCAATCAACGGGGGAATTCCGGAACAGTATGGGAATATAACTTATAGTAGCATTGAGGATCTGAAAAATGGGCTAAAGCTGTCTTCTAATCAAGCGAGATTTCGAAAACGCTTTCCGACAGATCCCAATCTCTCCTGACGACTCGCCGTTACTCGGATTTCACTAGGAGAACAAATATTATTCTGAGCAATTCCTCCCCTTCGGCCTCTGGACAGCCCCCTATATTTTTAATCTCTATGCTGAAATGTTCCACTGGATCTTGGCCGATGATCTTAATGCGCGGGGGTACCCAGTCGAGATTGTTCACTATCTCGACGACTTTCTTCTCATAATTCCACCCGATCAGAACACAAAAGCCTACAGCCAGTGATTTACGGAACTCTGTGAGGCAGTAGGATTAGCAATCAAGGTGTTAAAGAATGAGGAGGGAAGAGTCGCTAGCTTCGGAGGTATAGAACTAGACACGGAGAAGATAGTAGTCCGACTCCCACCAAACAAACTCGAAAAAACCCTGAACGTTGTCCAGAATGCAATAAAAGCAAGCTCCTTTTCGCTAGTTGATCTTCAGAAAGTGACAGGTTACCTGACCTTCGTGGCGACCGTTGTTCCCCTGAGGCCAACTTTCCCTCCCAGGCTTTATAACATGGAGTTAAATTTTCGGACACCAAGTCGGCATCGCCGGAGACGGATAACGAGCGAGGCGATTAAGGACCTCACTTGGCGGCTTCGGGTACTAAAGCTGGATCCCGAGAGATCCACCCTAATGCGGAGTAGACCGATATTCACTATGTGGTCTGATGCCTCTGGCAGTAAGGGACTTGGGGCATACTACACCATGGAAACCGATAATGATTGCGGGGAAACACCTCTACTACTCTGTCCAAATTACCCCCTGACCCGAAGCCTGGCATGGTGTTTTCCATATAACTTCCGCGCTATATCACAAAAACAAGCGACCACATAAACACCAAAGAAATGAGAGCGGTTGAGCAAGCGCTTCTGTATTGGGGACCGAAGTGGGGGGGAAGGAAAGTGATCATCAATACAGATAACAGAGCCGTAGCCCATGGAATAGAAAACTGAACCATTCGAGGAGGATCAATGACTGTATTGCGGCGATGTCTACTCATTGCTGTGGAACACGACATTGAAGTCGAAACCAAATGGATCCCCTCAGCCAAGAACGCTCTAGCAGATGCACTGTCTCGGTTCAATTTTGAAAAGATTGCTGACCTCACAACTTAGTTATTACAACCTACCACTAGCCTCCGGGATCTTGGATTCTTGACGTACAGCGGACAGGCCTCTCGGTCGTAGCAGCGTATTACTTGTGGAGGGGACTGGCACCCTCTACAAGAATGAACCACAAAACCCCACAAGTACGATTCACACTATTTTGTAGCCTATCCAACTATCGACATAAAAACGGAGCATGCTTTCCTGCACGTGTCACCTGGTTAATTGAATGGCTCTCTTCGTTGGCGAGAACCATAAAGATTAAAACCATGAAACTCTATCTTTGTGGAATTAAATCATACCAGTTGGATTTAGGCGTAGAATCTACAGCCTTCACAGACCCCCGACTCGAGCGAACACTACAAGGGATTAAGCGTGACAACAACGAACCTGAAAGGCGCGATCGAACACCATTAACGTGCCCCCACCTCCTCCGGATCTTCCGGCAGCTGGACTCTAGCAGATATGAGGACGTAGTTATCCGGGCAGCATTCACTCTTGCATTCTCGGCCTTTCTTCGGGTGGGAGAATTCACTTATCGTGAAGCACATACTACAATGGGAGTTCTATTCCCGAACTGGTTTTTGACAAAAAAACAGTATACGAATAAAATAACACGAAGGTGAACCTTACCTAGAGCTCACACTCCCTGCCTCGAAAACCGACCCTTTCAGACATGGAATTCAACACATAGTAGCCGCGAGTAATGACCAGGCATGCCCTGTGAACGCCATGAAATGCCTCTTACAAATAGACCGACACCGCCAACAATCTTCCCCTCTCTTCTGCATTGGCCAACTCGAACAACGCCCATTTACCAGAGAATATGTGGTACAGAAGCTCCGAGAGCTGGCAATCCACTCTTGCCTTGGGGCTAGCGCCTGGAATGGGCACAGCTTTCGTAGAGGCGCTGCCACATGGGCAGCCCAAGTGGGAATAACCGAGACTTAAATACAAACACTAGGGAGGTGGCGATCAGATGCTTATAAAGCATATATTGAGTATTCAAGGGAGGAGCGAATCTCCCTCTCAACACTTCCAGAAAGCCTAGGGCCACCTGGGGGCCAAGATGTGAACCTACCTGCCTTGTGATGGAGTGACGATGTTGGACACCGTAACGGCAGGCACGCCCTCGCCAGCCATTTATGACCTGCCTCGGACTGGGATATATTGGTGCCAACAGTCCCCATAGACAAGGGCAGCAGCGCATCCGGCAATGCCTCCCACAGTGGAATCACAGCAACGGCGAGAAGGCGGGAGACAAGGTTGTAGCTATTAATGTGTCTGTTACTCTCCTTTGTTATTCTGGGTTTTTTTCCTTCTTCTCTTCTTCCTATGCAAGTTATACAATGTACACGCTACTATCTTTGAAAAATTGGGTGAAGTAATAAATCCAGTATGCCGGGAACTGGAATATTACTTGTATATGAGTCTTTTACAATATTTCTCCACTGCTAAATCCATCAACTGTCTATTCCAGAATGTATTAGCGACATGTTGCAGGGGATGCCGGTGGATCAAGCGCCCAATTTTCCTACCCCTGCTTGTGATTCGGCAGGCGGCCTGGGGTGCGATGGGGCGCAATCGGCCCAGTTATATAATACCAGCTCCTGGATTTTGATAGTGAATTCTTCGAGCTTACTCCAGGGCAGTTACAAATGTATGTTCTCCGGGAGTTTGAATCATTAATCGATTTAAGAAATTTTTTTGATATTGCTCAAACTTAAGAAGTTAAATTTTGCAGATTCCCAGTGCGATACGTCCCGCTTGCATGTGCAGGGCGTTGAGAGCTGGGGAATTCGCGGGAAAGTCTGCTCTAAGCGCTATGCACCTCGCCAATGGACCAGCAATGTTTAGTACCGACGGTAGCGCATCAAAAGTAACTGATCGCGTCTTGGTATTTTCTCAATAAGAGCCTGTACCCAATCCATCACTATCTGTCCTGTGTCTCTGGAAAATAAGGAATTTCATGGGGTCGCAGCTAAACTGAATTAAGCTCACTCACTATTCACAAATGCCGAGGAATTTTTCCCCTTTGCTGCCTGTGACCGTTCGGTAATCTTGGGTAGGTATGGTAAAAACCGTAGAAAATATCCCAAGTCCCATAGGAATTCAAACCTAGAACCATCGTTGTTCCATCGGACTGAATGCCAAGCGGTCCCCCATCGCAGGTGCCTTGGTACTGTGTCCACATGGCACGAAAAAAATTTATGATATAACGGAAACCAAGGTTTTCGCTTTCTCAGCCAGCTAGATAGCCCAACTGTCTTTTATCAAGGCTATCTACTGCTATTTCTCTAGTGAAGGACGGAGTGGGGTTCGCTATTGTGGAGCACAGTTACTCGACCTTTATGTTTTGCGGTGAGCTGGAAATTCTCCTTGAGCTGTAAGTCTTATGATACCTGTATTAACTCGAGAACTGTGCCTTTAACACGCCGTACCTACCTCCGCATAGTCTCCTTTTGCACACCACAATTGCATTTCCTCCTCGTGGTATTCTATTCGAGTAATCCGACTCCTAGGCCAGGAGCCGCAGCCCGCACAATCTAGCAAGGAATGGAAAACCGCCTTACGTCCGGGGTGATTGTAATTCTAGTAATACGGTGCCTTCCCGCACTGTAAACGACTCATGCCGAACTACAACTTCTGCAAGTTACAGTTGCAAGGTTCAATACTAGAAAACGGCATCTCGCGCTGCCAAAACTGACACCTGGTAATGGTGTTTTTTGCCATTGGATCTCAGGTTGCAAAGCTTGCTGGAGAAAAACCAGATTTTCTTCCACCTACCGGATTTTACATCGCCAGACTACAGATATTAGATAGAGTTAGAATATTCGCGAAGGTTCCCTATCCCTTTACCGTTACCACGACCACTACCACGACCACGGATTACCAACTGTGACAATAAATGTTTGGCCTACGGAAGATATGTTTTGGAAAGTGTTGCGGAAGATGTTAGTTGAGGCGATGGTTGTTTGCACTAAGAGGTTAGTTGCAGCGGAGATGTTTGGAAGGTTTGAGGAATCGCACTAGGGGGTGTTGGATGTTTGGGACTAAGAGATGGAACCAGGGAGTGTCACAATGAGTTGATAGTGAGACGGACGAAGGTATCAGGATGGAAGGAACTAGGAAATCTCGGTACGTAGACGAAACTGAAAGAAGGGATTAAGGGACGATAAGTTTTTGGAAGAAGTTTCAGTGAGGTGTGGAAGGAAAAGGAGAACGAAGGAAAGAGACGAAAAAGACTTTGGCGAAGGTGAAGAATATTTTCTTCTGTTGTTAGGACTTTTGTATATATTGTTCTCTGCTGGCAGCACTGAAAGAACAAGAATCCCAAGGTACTCTCGACTCATCACAGCCCAAATAATTTGAGATAGGACATGGGCGAGGCTCGGGCAGTGGGAACCACCATGTTCTAACCAGCAATGCCCCCAGTTAATTATGTATTCAAACACCCAAACTGGGTTCTCAATTCCTCTCCCTCATGTTATCCATAACTCCCACTCACCATCCGTAACCCCCTCCCTTCTTTGCCAAGAATACTTCTCGATGCCTAGTATTTGGCGAGGGCCCTGCCGGATATTGGTTCGAGGAGGTATTCTTGGCGAAGACGCGTGAGTGCGCTCCGTAAATTTGTTGCCCGAACCCGAGGATGAAACGAGTGATTATGAGTGATTCTCTCGCGGCAGTTATCATACGAGACAGGTTATGTTGTCTCATCTTAGTGAGACTATCATGCGCGCGGGGGTAAACGGTGAACTTCAATGATATTGATCTGAGGAAAAATGACGCCTTACTCTACTCTCACTACATCGGTGGAAAAGATAAATCTAAATAGAAAGCATAAAGGAAATTCTCCTAATCACCACATGAGCCTCTTCTTTTCCGAAACTTTCCTCCAAAACCAAGGATGAAACTATTCTCTGCAATCCCCCATAAGGAAACAACCAGCCAACCGTCTCCATCAACCAGAAACCTCTATCCTATGCTTCCTGCATTCCATCCATTTCATGCTTCCTTACTACTGTCGCTCCTTCTCTTCGAATAACTTCTATCAAGGTCTCCGGTGGTCTTCCATCACATGCATAGTCCCTTTTCCACCCGTCTGAATTCCCGCATCAAAATCTCGAAGATACTTTAACCGTTCAACTGTTCCGGGAGTGTGTATGCCATTGCATACACCGCTACTGGGCGCGCCAATTATTGTGACATCGAATTACACCTTCCTAATTGAACTAGGTTATATGGCAAGGCTCAGTGATCAGCAGGATTAATGACCGCATTGGATATAGTATTGTCTAGATATTACTAGATACAGTTAGCTCGTTCTGTGTTAATTGGCCAGCTCAGATGCAAAAATCACAAACTTTGAACCACTCCGGCACCGTATGAGTCAATAATTCTTTAAATCTTTTTGTAATTCTCCATAGAATCATTGAGCTTATGGACTGCGGTCAACCCAGAGGAGTTTGAACTTGGTGGTATTTGGAAACGGTTGAGGAGTTGATTGGCATTGACCGTGTCTACAAAGTCTTTGCACTGCTGCATAGCAACAGAGGCCACCTAACACCTCAATCTTCAGCTTTTTTCTAATAAGTCAAAAAGTATCTAAATAAAATGATAAAATTTACTTTTAGATTATCAACTATCTTAAGTAGAGTTACATGTAATAATAAAATTAAAATGAGATTGGTTTGTATCACTCTTCATTGACACTAATCCGTAAATTTTTGTACAAAATTCTACTAAAAGCTATGAGTTCTATACCTTGTACTTAAAAATATAAAAAAGGAATGAGGAGACATAAAGAAGGTATTAATACTTGAGGTATTAGAGGCTATTTTAAGCTGAACAAGGTATAGTATAAATGTCATAGTGATTCTTAACATTTGAATTTATCTATATTTATTAAGGCATTTAAAAAGAACTATGAATTATTATTTATAATACATCTTAACAATTACACCAATTGAAATCAATACTCTACAAATATTACATGAAACCTTTTTGAGATTATTTAACGCTCTTATGCACTTCAAGGTTATAATTAAAAACTTTCCATACCATTGTCAGAAACAGTTAAGAGAGTTTTCTTTACATACTACAATAACAAGATAAAATATCAAAAAAATATGTTACCAATATGTGATAGAACTGATTTGCGGTAAAAGGGTAATTACCACAATAGAATAAAAATATATTAAAAAACTTAAAACATAGCAGTATTTCAATCTAAGAAAGATATATCAATATTCCCTGTTCTGGTATCAATTTTGACTACCAGGAACTGTGAATGCTCTGAATCCTTATAAGACCTTTACCTAAAATTCTTCTATATTTTTCCACTTAATAATTAAATTTTAATTACATCCCTATATATATATATTGGATTCTGATTCACAGTTACCTATATATTACAATAATATTATTTGATAACAAATTGTCCCCCTATGCCATAATATTATGGATAAACGATATTCTGTAGGACATATTGTTTATGACTACCTTTTGGTCATTACCCAATCATACTGGTCTGTAAGATGTATGTGAGGACCGAACTTTGCAATAATTCCTAGAGATACTCTCTACAGCTTATTTTTTACCAAGTATTTAAATAGAATTTATTAATTTATTTATTTGCGGACATTTAGTTCATTAATGTTCAAATGTTTATTGGGTCGAATCGGCCAGGGGTGGAGAGGCTTTCCGGGCACGACTCTACCGTACCGTTGGAGGGAACGGCTGAAGCTTATTAATTCCCTATCCAAACGGACCGCTTAGTGATTAAGGCGGTCACAGGTTGGACAGTCCTATTGCCACAGGGATTGCGCTAGCCTGTCCCCGGGTGCAATAGTGCTCTGTTGCTCGGTTTTACACAGTCTTGGAAACTGGTCGCCTCTTAAAAAAAGATAGCCATCTCTAGGTTGTTTATTGATTTGTAGATATGAAAAAAACAATATGTTTTCTTGCCCTTTTCTCTTTGCTTCATCCAAATGTCAATACGACATCCAGGGGATCTCCATTCCGGGAGCCGCAGGAATTCTAAGCTGTAGGTGAACTTCCAGTGAACTCGCGCAACTGATATAGCAAGTCCGTAAAGGGGTTTTTATCGCTCTTCTTGAAAATAGTCGTACCTATTGGATATCCCTTATGTAGGCTGCAAGGGGGATGAAAACATAAGGGATCTTTTGTCAAAGGGATTTTTCCCTAGATAGAGCGGCTGGAAAGGAGGACGCTGACCAGATATACGGAGCCTCAGCATTGTTCAAGATGCGACCGTTAAATAATAGCAAAACGAGGTGGAGAAAACGGTAGTTGCGGCACTGAACTTTCCCAAGAGAAAAGCTTAGTTCACAACAACACTAATATGTGACCGGGTAGTAAAATGACGTGGAAATGGGCGGCAGTTGCCACACTAAACCTTACCATAATAGAGACTTATCATAGTCCAAGCACCTCTCGCTTTTGATTGGACAGCAAATCGACGGGAGAGGGGCAGTCGCAGCTGCACCGCACCATTGCCAAGATATAAGCCTCGTCCACACTACTCCTAAACAAGAAATGGACCTCATTCAAGAAAAAACGTGCAGATACCACGCTAAGAGATGCATCCAATGATTCCAGTCAAAACATGCAGAGCCCCAATATTGCACTTCTTTGCCCCACCTTGAGAATTGCATTTTGATCCTCCCGGGGCCCAAGGCGCTATCTCCAGTTTCTCACTGACTTACAACTCCAGACAACAATACCCTACTTCATAGCTTGCAATCGTGCTAGGGATGAGGGAATTAAAGCCGTCACAGGAGGGGTTTGTTTAGCTGTGTTCTTCTATGACTGGCTGGTGCGAGTTTTCGTTGGAGCAGGTGGTGGCACCTGTGAGTGAGATCTCATAACCTGCCCAAGCCTTTTCAAGGAAATGGGGATGGAGAAACTACTGTATATAGCTCTCTTTCCACTCCTCCAATGGCCTCTTCACCCTCTTCTCAACTCTGAATACCAAGTAGGGATATTCAAAGGTAACAACTACCACCACTGGCCTCACTCTCAAGGTAAGTCAATACTCCCTTCTCCTTACTCTCTCTGCTTTACATACGGAACGGGGTATGTTGACTCTTGTGGTTTAGTCAAAACCCTCTCACAGAATTTTCTCCACTATCCTCCACCGTAACCTACCGACTTTCATTCCAACTCCACCTCCATCTCCACCCAAAGGCAGCCAATACTTCCCGTCACAAGTACCTAGATTTTCAACCCCTAATGATGTCTCTCAATTCTCATCAAGACACCTCCGGACGTTATGTGGTTACCACCACCACCTCCACCTCCTCCTCGAATGAAAATACTATCCCCCAAAACCCAACTTCCTCCTCCGGCCTCTCACAAGCCTTTCTAGACTCAACTCCTGCCGATGGCATGCGATCCGTAGTCACCTGCCCCGTCCCAAGCTGCCCCCTGGTCTTCAAGGGAGAAATGCCCCATGGATACCTCTGGAGACACCTCAAGCGCCCCGAGATCCACGGGCGCACCGGTGATGAGAAAGATACTTGGCTGCAACTTCACAAGATCGAGCACGACCGACTCGTAGCTAGAGGAAGTATAACCCCCTCACCCCCTTGGAATAAATCCACCTCAAGGTTGTAATAGCCAATCAATAGTCACACCAGCGCAACGCAAGCGTGAGGCGAACAGGATGAGAGCGCAAAAGGTGTCGAGGGCTGCTAGATTCCAACAGCGTGCTAGAAACATGGGGATTATGGAGGAAAGCTTGGTTGCCCAGAAGATCGCGATTTGGGAGGGGATGTATGTTGCTGAGCAGAGTGGTGATAGTATCGGAGTTAGTATTCTTTATTCCCTCCCGTTTTGGGGACAATAGTGGAGCTGCTGCTGGTTGAATGAGAAATTGACTAAAGTACGATGCTTGGGTTCTCCTGGATCTCTCTACCACCCCGTATGACCTCCCTGTCCTCTCAGGGACCGTGTCGTCAACCTTACTAATACATCTAAGTCAGTATCACCCTGTCTGCTCAAGGTTAAAAGAGTACACCTTACCGGAAATAAATTCTAAAGGGAAAATTTAATGCACTCATTCGGGCCATCGTGTTGTTGGCCGTTATCCCAAACCATACACTTCCTGTCCCAAAGCCGTGACATTATTTATATAATCCTAGCGCTCTCCTTGTTACCCCAGCTACGTCTATCCCGCTCCCTGCTCGGAGTTGCCCCTGGGGTAAGCCACACAAACATCAGAGTGCTCGCCGGTGATGATTGTAGCCTAAGCTGTAATACTAGAGGCCAACTACACTCAACTTTGGGCGGGAATGGGGGGTGACTAGCAGGGACTACTTACCACCGATAATTTCAATATCAAAGACTCTTTCATTTCCCAGCAACCATTCAACTTTATATTTGAGCTCTATAGCTCAAAATAGCCGTGACGAATTAATGCAGTACCTGTGCTTTGCACCGCTGTGCTTACTCGTATTTCACACAACAGCAGGCAAATATTAGTAACAAATTTACCCAGTCTATGTAGACTCTAGTTCAATCATTTTGCAAGTACACGTATCTATGGCAATCCTACATTCCCTCCATGACCGAATGTTTCAGAGCGGAACTTATTGAAAACCACAATTCATTGCAAAGCCAAGGCTAACTAATGCTCTGGCCTAGACCCCTTTGCTTATATGTATTATAAAAGGGGATAAGTGAATTTGAGACATAACGCCGCCCGATGTTTGGCATCAGCATCGCATTTCCTCTCTCGCTAACCATTTTCCCATTTACCGGTAGTGGCTAGTTGTCATACTTCGACTACCAAGGGTAGTATGACTTGGGTAATCCCGGTTATAAGTTAAAAAGCAAAGCGGGAGGCGCAAGCCAGGAGACCTCCCAGGTACCGAGATAGCGGGGGCAGAGCGAGTTCGCCCCGGGATGAATAAAATGTCTTGTGCCTGTACGACCCAATGCGCCTATACCTTCCCCCGGCTGTGTAAATACCCCGACCGTAGATTCGCGGAATCTACTTAAATAAGAGGCCGATAGGTACAAATCTATGCTAGAGGATGTATCGGTTAGTAGTCTTGGCTGGAGCGGTGCTTCTAGATTAGCTCTGAAACCTTGGAGTATCCAACCCCACAAAAGCCTCCCTCGATGGTACAGTACCGTAAAAACTTTACGATTCGCCACCGCCCCCACCCTGCTAATCTAGTGACTCAATGACGGAAGCTCTTAAGAAGGATTAGTGCCTTGCTAGCACAGTATAGCTTGAGTGCCTTGGGTGCGTTGGATCTCATTAACTGGATTTCGCAATTCTGTTAACTTGCTGAACTAAACCTAACGTGGGCTAATCTACGATTTACAGGGGCCTCCTGAGACGGCGAATCGTAAATATTTTACGGTAAGTTACGCTTTCATTTCATGAGGTCGGTTGAGCTTTCACGCCAAAACAATAGGTGTCATTTTTGCAACCATGAGACAACGCCAGGTCCTTCCCAAGTGATTACATATCTGTGCTGAGTATTAGCCTGTGGTACGGGCCCCACAATGTCTAAATTTCGAGCGAATCAGATGTTTCTTGCACTAGCAAGTGAAAATGTGAATTTTCAAAACAAATATCATACCTCTCCCAGTGAGCATCTTCTCAAGTGCTCGCGTACTATACAATACAATACAAAAACTCTACGGCTTGGCATAAATATTTCGTCACCTTAAGTTTCTCTTACTTGTGCTGGTGCTAATTCACAATTAATTGCAGCTAAAGAGAAATTAGTAAATCACCAAGCTCCTGGCTACCCACAGCTGCATTCCCATAATAAGTGGAATGGGCCATCTTGAACTGCTATAGATCTAGCTTAGGTTAGATTTCGCGCTACTTTACCCGACCGACGCTAGAATTCTCACATCTACATGCTTTAATAGGCGAAGGTGATCGATTAATATCCTAATTACTTGCAGAATTACCCGCGAGGCCGAGTTGATGTCGCACACCTAAAACTAGTAGTTATCGCGGTAGCGCCAGGGTTGGTACTAGTATGGTGCTAGTCTAGATGTGCCGGATCCAGGATGTTGGGTAATCAAAACATCGTATCCATATAAGGCTTTCACAATACTTCTCAGCTACTAAACCCATCGGTCGCCTATTCCAAAATATATTAGTAACATATCACAAGGGATACAAGTGCCATACCCGGATCTATCAAGCGCCCAGAGTGACTAAGCAAAATTATTCGTAATCGGGAAACATTCACGCCAAGAGTCGTCGTTCTGGAGGGTTTTCAACTAGGCTCACACAATGAACTCATGTGAAATACCTCAAAAAATAAAAACACCCAAGTAGTTATCTATACGTGTAAATATTATCCTCTAGATGTTTATAGAGCTCACACACTTCCTCTTTGTGTTACAACTCTTCAAAGGTGGGAACATTGCTGGAGGGGTGGCTTTTAGGGCAATTAGCTTAGAAAATCGGCGATTATGATGACTCTTAATCGATGGTAGAGGTTTACAAACCTCCAGAACCTTCAGTTGGTAATAAGCTTACTTCAAATTAGTCATGGGATATCTCACAGATAAAATCACTTTAAATCAGGAATCTAGGAAAAAGTGTAATCCAATTTTCGATAAATACCGACAATTGAGAGTCTGGGCCACCGCCCATCTCTAATAAAAAAGCAGCGATTATGATATCATACCAAGACTTTTGCTTAGTCATTTAGTTTTCCCACCACGGCCCGTGATTCATCAAGTGATCGAAGACACGGTGAAGGCAACTGGCCAAGTTACCAGCTTCTGAACTTTTCCAATGAATTCATCGAGCTCATTCCCTAGCAGATATCGACGCATTTTCTCTGGGGGTTCTAATCTTCAATTCATTTTACTTGAAATTGATTAAATTCAGCTTGAACTTAAAGAGTTGGTTGGGTCTCGCAGGTTCCTGGTGTTTTATGCACACTTGCGGTGCACAAGGCATTGAAACCTAGGCCATATTATATAGAAAGGTTTACCCTAGGTACGGCGCACCTTGCCAATGGGCCAGGGGTATTTTAACTGGCGACGACTTTTGAGCGCCGACAGGCAAAAACCGCACTAAAACCGAATAAAACAAAACAGCGCTTAGAAAGCCAGGACACCTACTGTATGAAAACTTTGATCCCCAGTGTAGAACTGAAGAACTAAGAAAGGTATGTTTATTCTCTCATTCACAACTCTCTCTCGCAACGCTCAACAGAACTAACTAGCACATTCGGAAAAGACAGGAGTGTATATAAGCCGCAAAAGCATCCTCCTGTCCTTCTTCCACCTTTCACAAATGTCTCTGTTCCATGTACGTCCCCGCAAGCCTCCCATTCCCTAGGCGTGCCACCATGCTAACAAAAAAACAGGCTTTACAAAGGCTCCTCAGGTTCGCCTCCGCACTGCATGATTCTCCAGCCATACCGGTTTCTCCCACACATGCGATACGGAGAACGGACCCCCGTGGGCAAAGAAACAAAGGCAAACAATTTCTGGATGACAACCGGATAAAAGAACAAACGAATGAGCTGTGAACGAGCAATGGCGCCAACAATTGGGCGCAGGAAGCTGTATGAGCAAAGGCGTTACACTCGGGAGTGCGAAAAAAAAACACAAGAACTAAAAGACGAACGGACAACATATGAGAAATGACGCGCGGGCCAATGGCCGATGACGAACAACGAAATGCAATATCGCGGGCATGCCGCGCATGTTCGGCGGATGTCCTGCATTTTTGGATCACGTCGAGCAGCTTCCATGATTTCCAGCAGGTTAAACGTTCCGTTCAATCCTTATTCTGGAGCGAGTGATTATCTGTGATTGCATCTCGTCTCTTAAGATATAGTGTATCCAGTCTCGAAGAAAGCATAAATTCTCCAGGAGCGTGTGCGCCTTCATATATTCCTGTACCGTGCACCCCAGTTATTGTGACATCGAATTATACAGCTCGCGCCCCCAGAGCGGGGAGTCTGGTCTGGGTTTGTGCTGGCGGGCAATCTATATTATAGTAAATGCACCTATTTCCTGGCGATGCATTGCGGACGACAATTTCACAGAACTATTGCATTTCTCGGGGAGTGGGGTCGTGCACCTGGTGCGCCGGTTTCCCCTGTACGACGGAACGTCAGCTACGCCTTGTTGCGTGCAACTGCGAAACCTGTTTCCCCAGTCATTCTCACTGTATTATTGTTTTGATTGTTTTTTTTTTTTCATTTTAAATTATTTGATTATTTATATATGGGTGCTTTTATGCGAAAATTGGCCAGACACCTTAAACCTGGTTTTGAGTTATTAGCCTTAGAAGTTTGCATAGCAACCACTTCACTCTCGAGAAGTTCCATAAGTAATTTTATTGAAACATTTTCTAATACAAATCCATTAATGTGAGAATCTAATCTTTGATTAATATAGATAGCATTAAAATTGCTTTCTCTACATAGCTATGATAAAAAAATTTCAAAAAGGAATGTTTTAATTTTGTCAATTATACTATTATAGGAGTAAAATATGACTGAGCTCATACTGGCCAGTGGTAAGCTTAACAATACAGAATCATGACTTTCTTCTTTTATTTTTAGCACCAGGGGGACATCCACGCCCTCTGCATTTAACTGGTGAAGTACTAACCTCTTGGAATGTACCATCTTCATTTTCACCAGCTGTCTCATTTGTCTCATGAATACTCTCATCCAGTCCAGCTTTGGCCTTTCACGCATTCTGAGCTCATAGGCTTTTCTTTTCTCTAACAGCAGTGATTAGTTCATCTTGAGGTTCAGAATACAACTGCTGCTTTTGATACTCCAATGGAGCATAAGAGGAATACTTGTACCAAAGATCATAACACTTTTCTGGGTTAAGACCAGTATCTGGTATTGGTGATAGAGAAATCTGAAAAAAGGACTCAAGATTGAATCCTTGTTTACAAAGATTAAACTTTATCCATGGTTGATCTGGTAGTCTCTTGGCTTCAACAATACCAGGAGACATAGAACTAAACTGAAAAAACTAAAAACTTTGAATACCCTTTAGCAACTTCAAATATACTGACAGTGCCTTTTTCCAATCTTGAAAAACAGTACCTGAAGGATCATCAAAGAGGCGAATGGCCTTAATCTTCTGATTCTTATCTGCTGAGTCAACAAGTGCTGCATACTACTCAGGAACCCATACTGGACTTCTATTTGCTCTTTACTTTACAGTTCCAAATTCACGATCAACACTATTACATGTATGACCTTTGATCTGGAATCCTAAAGTAATTGAACTTATGTTCTGTGTGACAACAAACCAACAAAGATACCATAACATGGTTTTGTTTTTGTTTTGCCCCCCACTGTTGTCAGCCCATAAATGTATATCAGGTTTCTGCTTGTTAATAGATGTTAGAAAAAGATATAGTAGAGATACAACCTGATTTGCCCTTTTGCCTTGCTGTGCTTCTGTATGCATAGTATAATAATGTTGCTCAATCCTATCATCAACAATTCCAAGCACATAGAGCTTAAAGGGTAACCAATAGTACCACTCAGAAGGCTGCTGTGGTATTTTAGGAATTTCTACTACCTGTTAAAAATCAAATGAATAGCAACTAGGTTGACTATTAGCTTCTCTAGACTGCTTAATATCCTGTTCATAGGCTTTATGACAGGCACGGTATTCATTTTAGTACACCTCTAATGCAGCCGAATTCATCCTTGAAGCTCTACTCTCAATAATTTCTCCTTCAGAATCTACAATATCAGTGCTTTCTTCTTCCTCTCTCAACATGAAATCATGTTGAGATTGGTTCCTCAAAATGGTATACTTGTAACCAGTACAGGTACTCGGTTATTGGTTTTGTTTTATGTTTTGTTTTAAGTATCGCTTTGATACATGGTTTGTTTTAAGTATCGTTTGATACTTAGTTTTGTTTTATGTTTTGTTTTAAGTATTGCTTTGATACATGGTTTGTTTTAAGTATCGTTTGAGACTTAGTTTTGTTTTATGTTTTTTTTTAAATATCGCTTTGATACTTAATTAGTTTTACCAAAGTGTATCAATTGATACCTTTGATTAGTTTCGTTCATGCTAGATATGAACAGATTTGTGCATTTAAAGACCGACTGTTTCTATGATAGAAAAGGCAGACTTCGACAGACAGTATTTCAATATACTTGGTTGAACGGTTACTTCTTTGTTCCTCAGTACACCCTCGAAGCCTCCTTTAGTTCTCATGTAACCGGTACCGGTACTTGGTTATTGGTTTTGCTTTAAGTATCGCTTTGATACTTGGTTTGTTTTAAGTATTGTTTGATACTTGGTTTTGTTTTATGTTTTGTTTTAAGTATTGCTTTGATAGTTGGTTTGTTTTAAGTATTGTTTGATACTTTGTTTTGTTTTATGTTTTGTTTTAAGTATTGCTTTGATAGTTGGTTTGTTTTAAGCATCGTTTGATACTTTGTTTTGTTTTATGTTTTGTTTTAAGTATCGCTTTAATACTTGGTTTGTTTTAAGTATCGTTTGATACTTGGTTTTGTTTTATGTTTTGTTTTAAGTATCGCTTTGATACTTAAGAAGTTTCACCAAAGTGTATCGATTGATACCTTTGATTAGTTTCGTTCATGCTAGATATGAACAGATTTGTGTATTTAAAGACCCCCTGTTTCTACAATAAAAAAGACCGACTTCGACAGACAGTATTTCAATATACTTGGTTGAACAGTTACTTCTTTGTTCCTCACTACACCCTCGAAGCCTCCTTTAGTTCTCAGCTCTCGCCTCCTCTCTGGAAGAGCAGGCCACCTGCCAACTATCGTACCCATTTCCGATAACGTGATTAGCACCTTGCGAACACATTACATCTCAGCTCTCGCCTTCTCTCTGGAAGAGCAGGCTACCTGCTAACTATCGTATCTATTACCAATAACGTGATTAGCACCTTGGGAACACGTTACAACACTCATCACAAATATTTTTGGATGGCTTATGAATCTTCATAAACTTAAAAGTATCATGACTTTTCCAATACTTATAAATGTATTAGAAAGATGCATAACTGGCTTGATCATTAGCATGTTTAGCCTGTGAGACATATCTTTGATATACTATCCAATAAGAAAGATGAGAAGGGAGAAATGTGATATGCTCCAATTCCATATACTTAACAGTTCTTCTATCCTTAAGACTTCGCTTAAATGTTCTTGTTGCAATAGACTCACCCTCTTCCTCTTTTACTGCTGTAAGGAATTTGTCAATACCAGTTCTAACTAACTCTGGGAGTTTATTGTGATCTACTTTCTGACGATTGCCCTGAGACTTTGGTACAGGCATCCTAGTATCTCTGATATGTTTGATGATACTATTAATTGTTTTTCTGTCCATTTTCCAGAAACTGTAAAAGGCTCCTCGGCAGACATTACCTATAAAAGGCAAATAGTATCTTACCTCTACTTGCTTACCATTTTTTAACTAAAGTCATTAGCTTTGATCTATTCTAATACCTTTGTTACTTAAATTTACAACTAACCTGTAACTGTGAAGATAGAAGGTATATAATCAAAATCTTCTTTTGCTTTCATTCAATCCTATCATGATAGCCAAGCTATTTTTTCTATTCATCATCTCCTGCTTTACATGTGCACTTCTCAGAACAGGTACAAGAGGCTAAAAATTTTGTAAGTTGTGGTTGAGAATCTGAAAACTCACTATCACTCCCTAAATAAGAAGTTAATTCCTGTATCCCTAGTGATTAACAAAATACATTATATAGTATACTTATAAAAAGTGAAACCTCACTACGAGTATCAGAGTTTGAGGAATATCCTGCAATGCTTTCTTCAGATAATTTACCAAAGGTTCTATCAGTCTTATCATTGTAAAAAGAAGAGTGAATTTGCAATTCATTAAGAGTAAAGTTTGAATTTGAGGAAGTCATAATTTAAGAATTTAAGAAATGATAATAGGAGAAAAATGATAATTCAGTTACTGGACTTACAAAGACTATTTAAGCTATCAAATCTATCATGAACCAATAGTATACTAGCATCTACGATCTCATAACTATCATATTACTATTACGCTAAAGATTTACTTCACCAATTATCACTCAACCCATTTTACTGATAAGACGTGTTGCATCAGATACCATTAATCTGGATTTAAGGATTCTGGTGCCAGAGTGAGAATTTTCCAAAAATCACAAAATCTATTATAACAGTTAATTCTAATAGTACAGCTGCCTTATAAATATATTTCAGGTAGATTGAGAGATGAACTATTCAACTATGTATTAAAAAAAAAAACAGATAATTTAAGATTTTAAATTTAAAAGCTAACAAAGGGTTCAATTTTCATGATAAATATATTTTGAGGCCTTCAGATCATACTCTATAAGGTCAAGAAGTATCATATGCATCAAGGCTAATTTGTTGCATTGGGAGAGCGGACCAATTTTCGCATATCAGCACCCATATATATAAAAATAGAATATTAATAAAATACTTAGCTATAATTACTCTACCGATACTAGGATTAATTAGTTCCCCAGGGTTCCTTTTGAGACCCTGGGGATGCTTCCGGTCTTCTTGGTAGAAAGATTCGGAGCCACTATAGTTGACAATTATTTTCTAAATCATACCTAATAATTTTCTTATTGTTTATATAACTGAATAATTTCTAATACAACAATAAACTAAAATGTCATTAATTATCCACTATAACGGATTTATATGTTCCCACACTCATTAAATATTACATTTAACTACACACATAAAACGTATCCATGGAAATACATAAATTTAAGCTACTTTGGTAATTTTAAAGCTGGCAATAAAATAGGGAAAACAAGATTGTTAATATTTTTTTCTTCTAAATTTTTCCCTATCTTTATTTAACATTAAAGCTAATTCGGTTATAGACATTCCCCTATATTTAGCAGCTGATTCAAGTTCTCTAGTGAAGAGATACTTACCAAGATAATAAGTACCTTTTTCCAAGTGTTTCTCAAATGTGACATAATGAATGTTAAGACTGTTAATAAAATATTTTTGATTAGTTGCATAATGGTACAAAATAGTCTTATCTCGATTATACATATATACAGATTTATTCTCTGCTGTATCAATCGTTGGGGTGGGGCAAAGAGGCAAAGAAGAAGAACATCGCCACCGGAGTTGAACTCTGAGGCTATGAAGAGCAGTAAGGTTTCTGACGAGTGCTTTCTGGCTCCCCGAGCAAAGTCGAAATTCCGGCATACCCGCCACTAATCTTTCTGCGCCGTTGAGACGTTAAAATAAGGTGCGAGTGTTAGAATGTGGACCCGATCTTGCTTTTCTCTAGAACACTTCTGTGTTGGACTAGGAGGTTGATGTGAAGGTTCTACTTCAATTCTCAGGAGAGAGCCAGTTGCTAACTAAATAGACAAACTAACATGTGTGCGCATCCATGGGTTTGCCCTCAACACCATCATACAATCTCACCAACATAACTAGGGTGGTTTCCCGTACCCTACAACACTCAACATTCTGTGCCACCTTAAGCAATCCTACATCCCAATGATTTCTCTGTTTGCCTCCCAGTACTACACGTCATATTTTTCTCTCCCTCTCCCATCCTGTTTCTCTCCTCCTTTCCTTTCTTCTCCCCCAAGGAACAACTGAGTAAAATCTAATCTGCAGTTTGTTCAACCATTTTTCGAAAAGTAACCCTCCTCGGTTAGTTGCTTCCATAAAGCAAATAACGAGAGTCTCGAAAACGACGCCCTGTGGTGGGTGTTCATAACTATCCCACCACTACTGTAAAGGTTATTCTCTACGCAACCCAGCTGCTCGTCTACTGCGCCATACTTCTTTTGATCGCTTTGTGTGAGAACATGTTTCACCCGATGCCCAGGTCTGCCTGATGCTACCAGAACGCGATTAGTCAGCGTATACTTTGCTCTCCACAAGCTCTCCTTTTCCCTTTTGCTTTCCTCGGGTTACTTTAAGCTCCGACTTATCATCGCCAGAGCCCACCTCTCAACGAAATTCCCAATGAAATTCTAGTTAGTGTACGATAGCTTTCTTGCTTGTTACTCTACTATTTCCGTTTATTTTACTTCTTCTTTCCAGGCGCACGCAGCGGGTGAACGTCGTCACCACTTTTCATTGATTGCGATGGCGCCTGATTGCAATTTCAACCTTCCATTTTTCACCCCACGGGTTCTTCTCCGCTACGACCTGGCACTGAATCTGCGCCCCCAAAGAATGCTGTAACTCAAAGGGTGTTTATTAAAATATGATATCACAATATCACGCGCAAGTCAAAGATAAAAAAAGGTGGTCGTGCCTGTTGAAGATAGCTGCTCGCCATGCCTACGAATACCACCCAACATGCTCAGAACCTGTCATACATGTTTTCAACATGTGCGACATATTCCGAGCACGCTCGGCATGCCGTTTACACCCCTACCTATCATCCGTCCACCGGTCCTTTTATTCGTTTGTTTATATGTTCGCCTGTTTGTTCTCCGCTGCCATATCCATTCGCCAGCACCACTTCCTGTCCGTTTATCTGTCCGCTCGTCCGTCAATTCGTTTATTCGTTTATTCGTTCATCGGTTCTTTTGTTGCCTGTTCATTCGCCTCTCCGCGTATTCGACGTACATTCCCGGGGCCGGCCGTTTGTCCGTTTCCGCCTGTTTGTTCCCCTCCCGCCACTTTCTTTGTTGTGGCGGACACTCTCATTGTGCGCTTTGGAAAAGCGCTTCTGGCGGAGAAGAATATGAACGTCAGGGAGTTATTGGCCGTCGGGAGTCCGTGTTCCTGTATCTCCTTTGTTAGCGTGGGAAGCAGGATGAGTGGGGCAGGCCAAGGGAGCGCGGAAGGCAGTGGGAGCGTGGAAGGATATTAGAGAGCCTTTGGGGAGTCTATTTTTTGTTTGTTTTTCTTTTGTTAGCATGAGGAGTGGGCAGAAGAGATGGGAGATGGGTGTGAGAGATATCGGTATGAGGCAAAAGGGAAAGGGAGGAGAGGAAGGATAGCTGATCTTTGTCGTTTATTTATACTCCTGTCTTTTCCTGTTTAGTTAGAGCTGAAGAGTCATGGATCAGGGATAATCGAGCAAGCGAGTTGTTGAGAGAGCGAGTTGTTAGAGAGAGAATCGAAGAGAAAATTTTTCATACCTCTCTTTTGACTGCCACCTGAAAGCCTTGGCGTTTTGTTTCGGCCGAGTGATAGTCTGTGACGGCGGACCCTACCCCCCCCCACGGTAACGGTTATTGTTGATTTACCACTCCAGACAGTTATCATTTTTTATTAGTGCCCAGGTTTCTACCAATGGCGGTATTGTGCGACATGAGACCCGTCCCGGAATAACTATCGCCGCCTGCTTGACCATTCCATATTGGACCATTAAGTTGAAAATGAGCAGAGCAGTGGATTCTTAGTACGATTACAGGGGTACCAGAACAAACAGGGATATTTTGGCCCCTTAACCTCAAATAACAGTTCCATAACCCCTCCCCTGACTTGTACCACCCTCCCCACCCAGCCGCTGTCAAAGGTTTTCCTTGGAATTCTGGGGCTATTCCGGAAGTTACCTTACTGCACTGCACGAGTACTCGAGCACATGGCAGGTGGCTCCAAAGAATCCAAATGCCTACCACTTTATCTATGAAAACCGGGGGTAAAGGTTAGCAAGAATCTTGTTATATAATTTTTCAGACACCCGACTCTTTTTTTAAATCTACCCCAAAACCCATTTTGACAGAATCCGCTGAAAAATCGTAACTCGAAAACCCGTACTTTCGGTGTTATTTGGCTCACGACTCGAAGCCCAACAGGGGATGCTGGTATTAGGGTCGCTGTCTCCCTCCCCGTAGAGACACAATAGCCCCGCACTCCCACCAAAACCGGTGCGAACCGCGTTGGTTCCGACACGCCGGGCCCCCAACAAACAGAGAGAAAAAAAACCACAACACTAAAACCGCGCAACTCATTGGGCGAAGCCCGATGATCATTGTGTGCCTAGCACTTCACGTTGCTTTTTTTTAGGTTTCTTGGCTTGGGGTTACTGTACGGTATACCCTCCCCCCGCTACCCCGCATACTACGATAGAATCTGTCCAGTACCCCGAGTGATGTGGGACAACGGGGTCGGGTTTGGTGTAAACAAATTTAGAACTCGCAGAGATTCATAGGGTACAGCGAGATTATAGGTATCCGGGATAGCGGGGTACGAATGTAATGGTGGAGGGTGGCCAAAAAACAAAGCAAAATCTGCGGACATCGACTATCACTCACATTACCGTAAAATCCTCGAAATTCGCTTATCCCCACCGTGTTACGATACTGCATGAACACCCCCTCAAATCGCAACATAAGCGCAAGATAGGCTTAGCTTAGCTAGTTCCAGAAATCGCAGAAGCCAGTTAATTAGATCCAACACAGCCTATGAATCAGGCTATCCTGTGTTTGGAAGGCACTAATCCCTCTTAAGGACCGTTTTCTCCGAATCCTTGGATTGGAGACCTAACGGAAATAGCGAATTTTACGAGTTTTTGCTGATTCCTCTAGATTTGCTTAGCTTTTGTTTTTTTGAAAAAATTTACCTTGTAGTTTCACTACACAGTATTGCTTCTGAAGTACTCTATTTTGTTTTCTCACACCTATTAGGAAATATTTCTTTCTATTCTAAAACCGCATCTGACCTAATAGTTGACTCCCCATACACTCCCCTCGCGTAACTATGGCGTTTTGTCAGCCTTTGCGAAATTTCTTGCGGGATGGTAGGGAGGCGTGTGCGCCCAGTTCTAGGGCGGGGTAAGCTTGGGCTGTTGGGTTACTTGGAATAATGCAAGGAATGCACTCGTCAGTACAGGTACTCATACTGGTATCATAATATTATTATCATAAACAATGCAGCCCAGCACTAAAGCCCAGCACTAAGGACCGAAGTTTTGTTTTTTTTAAAACAAAAGTGCAGCAATAATGCCAAGGTGCAGGCAGTGAACCCTAGCAGAGCCTCTATGTCCCCCAGATTCTGTCCCACCTTGATGATTGCTATAATAATGTTATCATTATCATTATTATCCTTCTGTCTCGCTAGGCGAATAAAACCCCTCTCCCAAATTTTAGCTAGTAAAGCGGAATCCTCGAACGAAATTATTTAGAATAACATGTGGATTCTTTCTTCTTCTCTAATCAAATACCCCTGCCCACTGGGCGCTGCTGCGAGGACCGCTTACTGCTTCACAGCTCCAAACAACAATACCCTGCTTCATAGCTTGGGTCAGTGAGGAATATTAAAACTGTCCCGAGAGCAAGCACAGGGCTTGTTCAGTTGTGTTCGACTATGAGTAGTGGATGTGAATTTTTGTTGAAGCCAAAGGGAGTTACAATACGATACAGTGAGTGAGGTGGTCTCACGCAAAGAGAAATTTCGAGTGACCCATCTTGACCCTTCCTATGACAAAGCTATCAGCAGGAGACCGCTCAGCTATATAGTTCTCATCCCACTCCTTCAATGGCTTCTTCGCCACCTCCCCTCCTCCCAACCCTGAGTATCCAGCAGGAATATTCAAAAACAGCAATCACCTCCACCGGCCTCGCTCTTAAGGTAAGTCAACACTTACTTCTCCCCACTCTCTCCCCGCTTTATATACTAATGGGTGTGTGTAACAGTTGTAGTTTAGTCAAAACCCTCTCACAGAACCTCCTCCCCTCCCCTCTACTGCAGCTGAAAATACCGACTTTCATTCCAACTCCACCTCCATCTCCACCCAAAGTTAGCAAATACTTCCTGTCACAAGTACCTAGATTTCCAACCCCTAATGATGTCTCTCAATTCCCATCACGACACCTCCGGACGTTATGTGGTTACTACCACCACCGCCTCCGCCTCCTCCTCTAACGAAAATACTATCCCCCAAAACCAAAGTTCCTCCTCTAGCCTCTCACAAGCCTTTCTAGACTCAACTCCTGCCGATGGCATGCGATCCGTAGTCACCTGCCCCGTCCCAAGCTGCCCCCTGGTCTTCAGGGGAGAACGGTCCCATGGATACCTCTGGAGACACCTCAAGCGCCCCGGGATCCACGGGCGCACCGGTGATGAAAAAGATACTTGGCTGCAACTTCACAAGATCGAGCACGACCGACTCGTAGCTACAGGAAGTATAACCTCCTGACCTCTTTTCCATAAAGCCACCTCCAATGTTTTAATAACGAATCAATGTAGCCACACCGGCGCAGCGCAAGCGTGAGGCAAATAGGGTGAGGGCCCGGAAGGCGTTGAGGGCTGCCAGATTCGAATTGCGTGCTAGAAACATGGGTATTAGGGAGGGCAGCTTGATTGCGCAGAAGATCGCGATTTGGGAGGGGATGTATGTTGCCGAACAGAGCGGTGATAGTACAGGAATCAGTCTTCTCTATTCTATTCCCCTCAAGAGATTGTAGTGGAACTGTGGCTGATTGAGCGGGAAATCGATTAAAGTACGATGCTTGGGTTCTGTTGGGTTTCTCTACCACTCCGTAAGACCTCCAAAAATTCCGCAAGTGCTCACGGATCCGCTGTCGTGAATCCCACTAACACACCCGAGCCGATATCTCCTTGTCTGCTAAAGAGTAAAGAGGACATTCTACCGAATAAAATTTCTGTTCTGAAAGTTTAATGCACTCATTCTGGCCACTGTGCGGTCCAATACATGTCGGGTTGGTACAACCCATTGCCAATTGGGAAAGCACGTATCACATAACCTTTGCGAGCTGCGCTCCGGCAGTTAGCTGAATAAGGTATTGCCGGCTGCCCGGCCATAGCGGGGTCATAGCTCACCATGAGGGGTCCGTGGACCCCCGATACATATACTCCCCCGAGCCCTCCTTTTCCTCCGGAGAGAACCACAAGATCACCTGACCTCCTGTTTCCTACCGCTTGCGTTCTTTATTTCCCACCCACCTCTCCTCGACGAACTCCTAGCGCCCTCATTGCCACTGTGGGGCACATCGGTGGCTACCATCCCCAACGGCAAGGGCAGCGAAAACACCACCAACGCCCCCGCCAGTGGAACTCAGCTTTCAGCAAACAGATGGACGGAATTACTGGGCATGTCTTTCCTTCCTTTATCTTTCCTTATCGCCTTTCTCTGTATCATTCTCTTGTTTCTCCCTGCTTGTCAGTATAGTAATAGACTTCATTGGCTTTGGGAAATTGGTCTACCCCTCTTGTTCTCAAGCCGTTACGCTATTTATATTATTCTAGTGTTTCCCTTGTCACCCAACTACATCCACATCGCTCCCTAATACCCGCTTTTTGGATGACCCGAGGTAAAATCAGAGAAATATCCTGGTGCTAGACGATGATGGCCATGGGGCAGCCCCCGACAACTGCCCACGCCGGTGTGCCGCTGCGGGCCGGCCGTGCTCGAATCTGCACAAAAGTTGGAGACAACCCGTACGAACTGTACCTGTTAGACTGCGATACCATCTGAGACGCGCCCACTCTCTAACCACCCATCATTCAAGAGCCTGAGCTTTGCCGAGTTCCAAATAGCCACGAAGAATTAGCTGTAGTGCCAGTGCCAAATTCCGTTCCATGTGGATAGAAATTTAAGCGAAGCGAATATTGAGGGAAGCAGTCTCCGGGGGAGTAATCCCGATAGCATGCCATTGGGAGACACACACCGTATCTACTGGCTGGTGCAGTTGCTCCGCCGGTGAGCTGTCGTACTAAACCTTTCACAGGGTGATGTTTGAAAGCCTCGGGCGGAATTTGAGCGGCCAATTCAGGAGCTTCTAGCCCACCACTCTACCGGTCATAAGTTAACACACAGATAGCTATCTGATGCTACAGTAGCTTTCACACTAGACACCCACTCCCTCATACCCAGCGCCAGGTAGTCACAACTCCAAGCATCAAAACTCAGTGAACCGCCAATAACCACCCCACCTTGCACTCCAGTTACTCAGCCCTCCCCCCCCCTTTGCACAGAAATCAGTTTCACTGTGGACCGGAACCCTAAATTGGTGTGGCGGACCCCGCCCTCACCGACATCGACACCAACCAGTAGCAACCACCGAAAACTATACAGGTATCTTTTTGAGTAACCATAGAATTTCAGATAATTGGGCGTTGTGCTGGGTACCGGTAGTCCAAAATTTCGTTCTTCGGAACAGGGGCGAAAAAAAGCAATACGTGCGCTCCTGTGGCCCGAGAGGCAAGGGACAAAAAAAAACACCAGACCTTGCCAGAGGAGGCAGCTCGAATGACATGATACCACACGGTCCGGTAATTGGAGGTTTACGGTATCCCTCGAACTGTGCGGGTACAGTACAAGAGGTATTACACAGTGACTGCCGCAAAAAAAAAAACTGGTTAAACCCACCCCAGACTCCGCGTTCGGGGACAAACTCCCCGGGAGGGAGCAGTTTTTCTCCAGGCGTGGTGTAGCTGGGAGGAGTCGAGTTCTCTGGATCCCATTGGCGAGATTCTGCCGGGAGTGGGGGTTCCAGGGATTCGGCTAGGGTGAATGGTGGTTGTGGATATTTTTTGAAGGGGGTGTTGCTAAACAATTATCTTAGAAAATCAGTGAGAATGAAGTGATGGTAGAGCTTTACGAGCCTGCAGGACCGTCAGTTGGTAATAAGTATACTTCAAATTAATAACGAGATATCGCACAGATAACGTGACTTTAAATCAGGAATTTAGGAAAAAGGAGATCCAATTTTCGATGAAATGCCAACAATTGACAACTGAGGTTTTGCCCATCCTTATTAAACAAGAAGCGACTATGATGACATCATACCAAGACCTTTTCTTAGTCATCTTAGTTATCCTACAGTTCGTGATCCGTCACGTGATCTAAGACTCGATCGGGACAATTGCCCCAGTTACCAGCTCCTGAATTTCGCCAATAAATTCTCCGAGTTTGTTCCGGGGCAGATATCGGCGCATATTCTCTAAAGGTTCGGATCTTCAATACATTTAACTTAAAATTGATCAAATACGACTTGAACTTAACAAGTTAGATCTCGCAGGTTCCCGGTGAGTTATGTCCCACTTGCGATGCACAAGGCCTTGAAACCTAGGCCATATATAGGAAACTCTGCTCTAGGTACGGTACACCTGGCCAATGGGTCAGCGGTGTTTGGTACAGTGGGTCAAACGTGTTGTTCGAACCTTATTATTAAGCGAGTGATTACCTGTGATTACGACCAGTCTCCCATGATATACTGTATACCATCTCGAAGACAGCTTAGATTTTCCAGGAGCGTGTGTGCCTTTGTATATTCCAATACCGTGCGCGCCAGCTATCGCAACATTGAATTATACCGTTCGTGAACCTAAGGCAGGGAGTCCTGTCTGGGTTTGTGCTGGCGGGTGACCCATGTTATGGTCGATGTAATGGTGGGTTGTGGAAACCCGTTGCCAATTGGGCAAAGCACAAGGGATCGTGCCCGGAAGGGATAGTAGTCCCCCGGAGGACAGTGGAAAAGGGTATACCCAGTTGCAGGGCCATCGCGGGGTCATAGCTCCAGCATGCGGGGTCCGTGAACCCCCGGCTCACATAGCACAGGCAACCTCCAGCTCCCCTTCACTCGAAGACTATCACGCTCCTACAGCTCGCGTTCTACAGCTCGCGTTCTTGATTGCTCGCCCGCCTCCCATGCTGGACCCCTACGCGCCCTCATTGCCACATTGGGACATATCGGCGGTAACATTCTCCCAGGCAAGGGCAGCGGCAACTCCACCAATGCCTCCGTCGGTGGAACTACAAAGCAGGCTTGCGGAAGGCAGGCGGATTGTTGGGTTTCTTTCCGCGTTGTTCTCTTTTAGTTCACTTTGTTTCCCATCTCTTGTACTCTTTGGTTACTTTCTATACTGTCCCATAGCTTTGGAAAATTGGCTTTACTTATTTACCCGCGATTCGTTGCGGACGTCATTTTCACAGAGCTATCGAATTTTTCCTAGGGATTGGGTGGCTCTTCCTGGTATGACAGTTTCCCCAGTATGACGGAATGTCAGCTACGCCTAGTAGCGCAACTACAGAGTCTCTTTCTCCAGAATTCCCACTGCGAGTGGAGTTAAACTCTCTGAGGCTAAGAAGAGCAACAAGGTTTCTGCCTCGTTTCTGTCTCCCCGGTTGCGGCCAACGTTCCGCCATACCCGGCACTGATCTTCCTATACCTTAAGACGTCAAAATAGGATTTTCCACCAAGTAACCCTCCCCGGTTAGTTACTTTCACTAAAAAAATGGAGGGGGGTCCCGAAAGACGATGCCCTGTAAATATTTTTAAAGACCCTACCCCCAAAAGGCTACTCTCTGCGCGAACGGGCACATATGTTACACCCCACTTTCTTTTGGGAGATAAGTATGAAAACGAGTTTTTCCCTGCTTACACGGGAGTGATGCTAGAGTGATTAGTCAGCGTACGCTTTTCTCTCCACCGGCTTTCTCTTTCCCCTTTTGTTGTCCTCGGCTAACTCCAACCGACAGCTTTTTTATCCCCAGAGTCCACCCTCAGTGAAATTCCACTTTGTGTAGCTCCCGCGCTTCTTACTCTGCTATTTACATTGGTTTTGCCCTCCTCTTTCCAGCGCGCGCAGCGGGTAGAACATCGTCATTACTCTTACCGGGTAGTGTTAGTTTTCTTTTTGTTGGTTGTAGTTGCACTTAATTGCACTTTCAATCATCCCCATCTTCATGGGCACTTGAGATCCCGATCCAACGCGTATTCAGTAAAATATGATATCACAATAATATGTGAAAGGCAGTAATAAAAAAAAGTAGCTTATTCTCATCTTCCGGTTCAAATCGTTTACCGTAACACAAGGCACACCAAGCAATCCTGAACGCGCTCTGTCGACATTTGACAAGTCAGTGAAAGATGAGGAGTGCATAGCGTATTGCGCCAAACCCTCTAATGAATTCTACTGATGCCGCCCCTCCCACAAGGTTCCGTTAAACGCTTTTCCTCCGAACTTTATAGGCCACCCCCAGAAGATAAGGTACAAGTACTGTAACCTACAGAACATCGTATGGTGACACCAAGAAATTCATATGCCACCCGCCTCATCTGTCGGTATCGGGGGTAAAAAAAACTGGTAAAAATTGGCTCGTGTATTTCAGACACTTGGCTATTTTTTAAATCTATTTCAAAATCCGTTTCGACGGAATCCGCTGAGAAGTAGCGTCTGGAAGCACTTACCGCCGGTGTTATTTTGCTCACGTCACATAGACCAGGAGAGGGCACTGGGATTAGGATCGCTATTTATTTATTTTTCTTTGCGAAGGGGCAAAAGCTCAGCACCTACTGTGCTTGTACTCTACACTGCTCAAAGTGGCGCAAACTGTTAGTTCTAAGCTACGCCTGTTTGGGTGGCATAGGTTATTAGGTTCGCTACGGTAGATATTTAACCAGAGCACTCCACTGCGGGCCGGCCCCCACCCATATCGCTGTACTCGAGTGGGGAAGCGTTTGCGAGTGATTAGCAAAATGATCCTTGTAAAAAGTGCGTCATGAACGAAATGCGAGCAAAAGGGTGATTGGCAAAGGGTGTGCAAAGTGGGTAATTGGCGAAGGTTGGATTCTGGTTACTTTAATAGTGCAAAAGAAGGGTACCAAGCCCAACAAAAAGTGCAATAGTAATATAGTAATCCATACCATTAAGCTGTGTATCCTTGAGCCGCAGTCTCTGTGATCCTCTTCCTCCACCATCTCCTTCTCCGCACCCAAAAACACGTACAAATTTTAGCCAATAATGCTCAAGCTAGACCACGCTTCTCCAGAACAACATCTCCGTTTTTCCTTCTCCAATCAAATACTTCGTTTTAGTGCGTTGCCATTAGGTGACTCGAAACACCTTGTCGTCATTCACCCTCCCTTCACAGCTTTGGAGGAATATCAAAACCATCACAGGAGCCATAAGTTACAGGGATTTGCTCAGTTGTGTTCTGCTTTGACTGGTTGATGCGAATTTTCGCTGGAGCCAGAGGCAGTTACTATGAGTGAGATTTCATGACTTGTGCGAGGCACAGCAACAAGGAGATGGAGCAGCTATAACTTATAACTCTCCTGCCGCTCTCTCAATGCCTTCCTCGACGTCACCTCCCTCCTGCTCCTTAACCTTGAGTACCCAGCAGGAATATTCAGAAGCAGCAACCAAAACCCTCTCATAAAACCTCTCCCGCTCACCTCTACCATACTAAAAACACCGACCTCCATTCCAACTCCACCCCCACCCAAAATTAACAAATACTCCTGGCCACGAATATCCAAATTTTCAACCCATAATCATGTCTCCTAATTCCCATCAAGGCACCTCCGGACGCTACGTGTTTACGACCACCAACACTATCTCCTCCTCATCCTTCGAGAATGATAATATTAGCTACCAAAACCCAATTTCCTCCCCCAGCCTCTCAAAGATCCTCCCAGACTCCGGCTCCGCCAATGCCGGGCCACCTCCACTCACCTGTCCCGTCCTGGGATGCCCCCTGGTCTTCAAGGGAGAAATGTCCCATGGGTATCTCTGGAGACACCTCAAGCGCCCCGGGATCCAAGGGCGCACTGGCGATGAGAAGGATGCTTGGCTGCAACTTCACAAGATCGAGCACGACCGGCTCGTAGCTACAGGAAGTATAGCCCCTTGACCCCCTTTCCGGAGAGCCACCTCTAAGGTTGTAATAACGAATCAATGTAGTCACACCGGCGCAGCGCAAGCGTGAGGCGAATAGGATGAGAGCGCAGAAGGCGTTGAGGTCTGCCAGATTCGAGTTGCGTGCTAAGAACATGGAGATTACGGAGGAGGGCTTGGTTTCCCAGAAGATCGCGATTTGGGAGGGGATGTACACTGCCGAGCAGAGCGGTGATAGTATATCAGTTAGTGTTCTTTATTCCCTTACTGGAGTCTGAGGTGGGACTATCGCTAACTAAATGGGAAATCACCTAAAGTACGATGCCTGGGTTCTCTTGGATTTCTCTACCACTCCGTAAGACCTCCGAAAACCCTGCAAGCACTCGCAGATTCCGTGTCATGAATTCTGCTCTTAGGCTCGAGTCAACGTCTCCTTGTCTAGACTAAAGAGCACATTCTATTGAATAAAAATTTTATTTTGAAAGTTTAACGCACTCATTCTAGCAATTGTGCCATCCAAAGCTTTACACTACCTGTTCTCAAGCCGTGCTGTTATTTTCACCATTCTGTGTCCCTTATGACCCCAGTTATGACCATATTCCTATTTACTCCATGCCTAAGTTTACATAGAAGTAGAAGACAACTCGTAGAAGCCGTGTCCTGCTGCCGGTATTTTCGACATTTGAGATACCCCCACTCCCCAACCGAACACCATTCAATAACCTGAGCTTTGCCGAGTTCAAATAGCCGTGAAGTATCAGCTGTAGTGCCAGTACCATCACTGCCCATGCTTGCTTGCTACCAAAATCTGGTACCAAATGCACACGTTCCGTGTAGATAGAAATTTAAGTGAAGCGAACACTGAGGGAGACAGTTTCCGGGGGAGTAATCCTGATAGTATGCCACTGGGGAACATATCGACTGGTTAGTACTAGGGTGGTTGCGCTAGCGGTTCAGGAGTTTTTTGTTTCGCGGCGCATTTACGGGTTGTGCCATAGAGTCACCGTGTTGGATCCCTTCACCTACCCTACACGTTTTTCCATCCTTGGCGCTAGGCCGATCTTCGCGTGCGCTATCGATTACTCGATCCCCTGTCCCACCACCAACCCTCTCCCCGCCCTACCGGAAACAGCCTATAATACAGTAAGGTATCATATTGAGTGGTCGAATTCGGCCCGCCGCTAGCAAGAACCCGCACCCAATAATCTTAGATCCTCCATCCACTACTCATAGTATCAAGATAATGCTCTTCCAGTGCCCATCGCCACACTTGCACTTTGTCACTGCACTTTGCCTGTCATAACAAACCTCTCGCAGAGTAGTATTTAAGGACTGAGGGCCAGATTTGAACAGCCAATGCGGGCGCTACCAGCCCACAGCTCTGCCAGTCATGACCTACAGGTAGTTGCCCGAGCGCTACAGTAGCTTTCACTCCAGACACCCACTCCCTCACACCCAGATAGTCCCAACTCCAAGTACCGTACCAACCAACACCCAGTGAACCAGTGAACCAATGAATCCCCCATCTTGAACTCCGGTTCTGGGAAGCAGTTTCGCTGTGGACTGGAATCCTAGATTGGTGTGGTGGAAGCCGTCGCTAATCGGATTCTGCCCTTACCGACATCCACACCAACCACAGACAGCTGTACAAGAATCTTTTAGGGGTACCATAGAATCTCGAACAATTGGACCTATTGCTAGGTAGGTACCGGTAGTCCAAAATTTCGTTCTTTGGAATAAAGGAGAAAAAAACACCAAAAGGCGTGCCCCTCTGGCTCGAGATCCAAAAAACAACAAAAAAAAACACTTGACCTTGCCAGAGGGGGCTCGAACGGCATACAATAGCATACGGTCCAATTATTGGAGATTTACGGTATCCCTCGAACTGTGCGGGTACAGTACAAGAGGTATCACACAGTGACTGCCGCAAAAAGAAACTGGTTAAACCCACCTCAGACTCAGCGTTCGGGGACAAACTCCCCGGGAGGGAACAGTGTTCTCCAGACACCGCGTAGCTGGGACGAGTCGAGCTTTCTTGATCCCATTGGCGAGATTCTGCTGGGAGTGGGGGGGTTCCAGGGATTCGGTTCCGGTGAATACCGGCAGCGGTTGTGGAATTTTTCTAGGGGTTGCCGGGGCAACTATCCCAGAAAACCGGTGACAATAACGACACCCAAGAGATGGTAGAGATTTACAAGCCTGCAGGACCCCCAGTTGGTGATAAGTATACTTCAAATTAATAATGAGGTATCGCACAGATAAAGAGACTTCAAATCAGGAATTTAGGAAAAAGGAGGTCCAGTTTTCGATGTGATACCAACAATTGAGAACCGAGGTTTTTGCCCATATCTAATAAAGCAGCGCTTATGATTTTTCGTATCATACTAAGATCTTTGCTTAGTCACTAGTTCTTCCTTCCAAGGTCAGGCAACAAGTTAGGGAACAGTTATTTGAGGTTAACCAGCCAAATCCATCCTTGTCTATTCCGGTTAATGGGTTCCTACCCTTGTAATTAACCGTGCCAAGGTTCCTACTAATTGTGGGACAGCGCGCAGTTCCGAACTGTGGCGACTCTTCTTCTCGGCAACTGAATCTCGCGTTGAGCTGTCAAGCACCCGGGTGTTGCGGTAGGAACTGCACGCTAGTCCACAATCAGCAGGAACCTTGGGCCTGTCGTGCCTAAGCTCCAATCGCCCACAGACTCCCTGCCCAATAACCACAACTACGTTCCTGAGTACAAGGGCAGGAACCAATTAACCGGAAAAGGCAAGGATGTATTTTGCTAGTAACGTCTAATGACTGTTCAATAACTTCTTGCCGGACCCTGTACTCTGCTACCGCATCCTTGTGAGCCCAACCTTGTGGTGGTCCGTGCGCTCACCCCTCGACCCTTCACAGCAACCTGGTTGCCACGTCAACTACGCATTACCCCCCATTAACGGGCATCCGGTGGGGGGAGAAAGAAAAAAGTCCGACGTTCGTTTATCAGCGTTTTACTTGACCCCTGTGGTGCCTTTGACAAGTCTCGCGCAGATCCTGCGCTGCATATATCATAACTTCGCCCATTTGACCCAAAATCACCGCAGCTGCTGTCAAGGGCTTTCCTTGGGAACCTGTGGCTACCCCAAAATATACTGTACCCTGCATAGCCACCGACCCCGGAGAATCCAAATGCCTACCACCCCACCCATGGAAACTAGGGGAAAAAATTGGTAAAATCCTATTATATATTTTAAACAACCTGGTCGTTTTTTAAATCTATTTCAAACCCTATTTTGAGGGAATCTGCTAAAAAATGGTAACGTGAAAACCCGTACATTGTGTATTATTTGGCTCAGGTCGCGTAGCCTAACAAGGAGCACTGTTACTGGTGTTAAGATGGTTGTCTTTCTCCCCGAGATACGAAAACCCTGCGCCTACACCACTAAAATTGGCGCCAACACCCTTGGCTGTAGTGTGTTTGGTCGACCTAGTAACCATAGAGTGACAACAAACAGGAGGGATACAGCGATCAGCATCCCCAAAAATTATGTCAGCCATCAGATGTTTGGTGCATAGTCGGCTGTGCTCCTATGCTCTTTGCCTTGCCTCCCTCTTAGGTTACCTTAAGCTTTAGCTCATGGTTGGTTTGTTCGGGTAACACGACAGATGGATAATCCCGGTTCCGAAGCAACCCAATGGGGGAAAAAAAGCTCCTGCAACGACTTGCTTAATATTGTTCCAGATTCCTCCCAACTTTCTTCACCCTTGCCCTATCAAAAGAAATTTCCTAAATCTTAGCCAGTAAGGCTCAAGCTGTGCCACCCTTATCTAAAATAATATGCCCGCTTTTGGTTCCAGGTCAAATACTTCCTTCACCTACATTGCAATTGTATGACTTCTGATGCCCCGATGTCGTCACCTTAGTTCATAGTTTTCGATCGTGAGGAAGATTGATTGAAACCCTCACAGGAGTAGGCACAGGGATTTGCTCGGTTGTGCTCTACTATGAGTGGTTGATGCTAATTTTTGTCGGAGGCATCCTCTGCGTGAGAGCTCGCGACCAACAGAAGTCGTGGCTAGCAGATGGAGATTGGGAAGTTATATATAATATATAGCTTTCCTCCCGCTACTTCAATGGCTCCTTCACCACCACTCCCTCTTCTCAATCCTAAGTACCCTGCAGAGATATCAAAAGGCAGCAACCACCACCCCCGGCCTCATTCTCAAGTCAACACTTCTCCACATTCTATACGAACGGGTGTGTGTAACACTTGCAATTTAGTCTGAACCAACCTCTCGCAGAACCTCCTCCGCTATCCTCCACCATAACTGAAAATACCGACTTCCATTCCAACTCCACTTCCACCTGCGCCCAAAGTTGGCAAATACTTATCACAGATATCCAGATTTCTATCTCATAATTATGTCCTTCAATCCCAATGGAGGCACCTCCGGGCGTCACGTGGTTACCACCACCACCCCCTCCTCCTTCTCCCCCTCTTCCTTCACCTCGAATGAAAATACAATCCCCCACAACCAAACATCATCCTCCAGCCTCTCAGAAGCCCTGCCAAACTCCACTCCTGCCGATGGCACACTATCTGTAGTCACCTGTCCCGTCCCAAGCTGTCCCCTGGTCTTCAAGGGAGAAATGTCCCATGGATACCTCTGGAGGCACCTCGGGAACCCCGCGACTCACGGGCACACTGGTGTTGAGAAATATACTTGGCTACAACTTCACAGGATCGAGCGCGACCGACTCGTTGCTGCAGGAAGTATAGTTCCATCACCCCTTTTTATGAAACGACCTCCAAAGTTGTAATAACCAATCAACATAGTCACACCCGAACATCGCAGGCGTGAGGCAAATAGGAAGAGAGCGCGGAAGGTTGGATTTAAGTCGCGTGCTGAGAACATGGGGATTACGGAGGAGCGCTTGGTTGCCCAGAAGATCGCGATTTGGGAGGGGATGTACACTGCCGAGCAGAGCGGTGATAGTATATCAGTTAGTGTTCTTTATTCCCTTACTAGAGATTGAAGTGGAACAGTCGCTAATTGAATGGGAAATCAACTAAAGTACGATGCCTGGGTTCTCTTGGATTTCTCTACCACTCCGTAAGACCTCGGAAAATTCTGATTGTGCTCGCAGATTCCGTGTCTTGAATTCTGCTATTGGGCTCGAGTCAGTGTCTCCTTGTCTACTCAAGACTAAAGAGCACATTCTACTAAATAAAAATCCTATTTCGAAAGTTTAATGCGCTCATTCTGGCGACTGTGCCATCCAAAGCTTTACACTTCCTGTTCTGCTTTACACTTCCTGTTCTCAAGCCGTGACATTATTTACAACATCCTAGTGTCTCTCTCATGGCCCCAGTTATGCCCATATTCCTATTTACTCCATGCTCAGGTTTGCACAGAAGTAGAAGACAACTCGTAGGAGCCATAACCTATTGCCGGTATTTTCAATATTTGAGATACCCCCACTCTCCAACCGACCACCGTTCAAGAACCTGAGCTTTGCCAAGCTCAAAATAGCCGTGAAGTATTAGCTGTAGTGCCAGCACTATGCGCAGTCCATGCTTGCTCGCTACCAAAGTCCGGTGATAAATGCGCCCGTTCCGTGCAGATAGAAATTTAAGTGAAGCGAACACTGAGGGAAGCAGTTTCGAGCCTAGTAATCTCCGATAGCATGTCTCTGGGAGACATATCCACTGGTTAGCACTGCAGTGTTTGTTCCAGCGGATCGGGAGCTCTCTCACTCCGCGGCGCACTCACCAGCAGCGAAGTGTTTGCGCTTGAACCCTTCACCTGCCTTGCACGTTTTTCTATCCTTGGCGCTAGGCGTGATCTTCGCGTGCGCTATCGATTACTCGATCCGCTGACACAGCACCAGCCCCTCCACCGCCCTTCCGATAAAACCGGCATTTACCGATCTAATTCGGCCCACCGCTAACAAGCACTTGCGTCTAATGACCTTTGCTACTCGACTGTCCTTTTTCCCTTTCATACTACTGGAGTAGACACAGGGTGCGTTTGGGGGTTACAGGCAGAATTTGAGCAGCTGATGCAGGAGCTACTAGCCCACCACCCTGCCGCTCATAACCTAACCTACAGGTAGCTACCCGAACGCTACAGTAGCTTTCACGCCAGACACCCACTCCCTCATACCCAGAGCCAGATAGTGACACCTCCAAGTATCAACACTCAGTGGCCAACAAACACCGGACCAACCACAGACAGCTATACGAATATCTTTTTTGCAAAAAAGAGAACAGAAAAAAAAACCCCAGACCTTGCCAGAGGAGGCAACTCGAACGGTATATAATAGCGGTCCAATTATTGGAGATTTTACGGTATTCGTTGAACTGTACAGTACAAGTGCTATCACACAGTGACTACAGTGAAAACTGGTCAAATACACCATCTACCGAGGCCCCCCCATCTCCCACAATTGGGGGCAAAAACTGCCCTGGGGGGAACAGGGATTCGGCCGGGGTAAGAAGCTGTTGTGGATACCCTCTTAGGGGCTCTCGAGGCAATTATCTTGGAAAATCGGTGATAATGATGAGTCTTAAGCGACAGCAGAAAGTTGCAAGCTTGCAGGACCTTCAACTGGTAGTAAGTTTACTTCAAATTAATCATGAGATATCGCACAGATAAAGCGACATTAAATCAGGAATTTAGGAAAAAGGAGATCCGGTTTTCGATAAAATACCAACAATTGATAACTGAGGTTTTTTTGCTCATTTCTCAGTGATTATGATACCAAGACCTTTGCTTAGTCACTTTAGCTTTTCCTACCACGGCTTCTGATTCGTCACGTGATCTAAGACTCGATGGAGACAATTGATCCGGTTACAAGCTCCTGAATTTTTCCAATGAATTCTTCCAGTCTGTTCCCCGCTAGATATCGGTGCATGTGCTCTAAGGGCTTGGATCTTCAGCCCATTTAACTTGAAATCGATCAAATACGGCTTATCGCGCAGGTTCCTGATGTGTTATGCCCCGTTTGCGATGCACAAGGCCTTGAAACCTGGGTCACGTATAGGAAAGTCTGCTCTAGGTACGGTACACCTTACCATTTGGCCAGCGGTGTTTGGTACAGCGGGTTAAAAGTGTTGTTCAAACATTATTATGGAGCGAGTGATTATCTGTGATTTTGTCCGGTCTCCAACGATATACTGTATGCTATCTCTAAGACAGCTTAGATTTTTAGGTGTAATTTGCCTTTATATATCTGTGCCGTGTGCGCCAGTTATTGCGATACCGAATTACTCAAGTATCCGGATTAATTTACGTTTCCTTTAGAGGTAAATGCATCTTAGCGTTGTGTGTGATGAGGTTGCTTTGTAAGCAGAATTCAAATTACCAAATACAAGTTCCATGAAGTATAATAAAGATATCTATGGGCATGTGAGATGAACCAGATGCATGAAAAAGAGCTAAAGCAGCGGTTATCCCTTATTTCCATATCTACTAGTGTCAAATATGCTATATGTAAGCCACCCATGTCAATAGAGCACTAAAACCGCTTCTTGCATCAGAAGTGGATTTTTTGGGGTGAGGTACTCCAGCATGACTTCTCTGTATCCTTTGTTCAGTAGTGTTGTGTAGAGATGGCATTTATCGTCAATTTGGCATGCTTTTGGTGTTGTCTGGATAGGTGTCAGTTAATAAACAGAATAATAATATTGTTCTCCGAAGGTACAGTTTTATCGAACACCAATATCCTGGACTTGGAATTTTGCTTACAAAAAAACTCGCAATACTACGCCAAGCTGCATTATACCCCCAAAGGAAACGCGACTTTAATCTGGCGACTTGGGTATACCGGAGGCGCGGGCGGTCTGGTCTGGGTTTGTGCTGGCTGGTAACCTATGTTATGGTCGATGCACTTATTTCCTGATGTTGCGTAGCTGACAAAATTTTCACAGAGCTATCTCGTTTCTAGGGGAGTGGGGTCGCGCTTCCTGCTATGCCGGTTTCCCCGGGGTGACGGAATGTTAGCTGCGCCCAGTAGCGCGCAACTGCAAAGTTTGTTCTCCCAGGCATTCTCACCGCAAGCGGAATTGAACTACCTGAGGCTATGAAGAGTACGATAGTAAGGTTTCTACCGCATGCTTTCTGGCTGCCCGGGCGAGGGCGACGTTCCGCCGTACCCGGCACTGATCTTGTACTATACTGTTGAGACGTCAAAATAAGGTGCGAGTGTAAGAATGGTGACCCGACGTTGCTTTTCTCTTGGAAAGCTCCGCGCCACCTTGCGTTCCCCTGCATCAAATGTGTCAGAAAAGCGAGGACAGAAATGTCGAGCATTCAGTGTTTGCAGAGAGGGGGAAGCAACAGGTAACTTCAGCTGAGGTGAAATAGGATGGAGAAAGATCAAGAGAGATGAAGAGCGCGATTATTCAATGCAGGTTGACGGTTCTGGTCAAAGATGAAAGGATGATCATTTCTTCTAAGGTGTTTTGAGAATGACCATCCTCCTCCTTTTCAACCGGTGACTAAGCCCCTACTTTCCACCAACACGCGACCTCTGCGCAATAATTTCCCTATGCTTGCTTCCCAATACCGGTACTGTACTGCACCTCATATTTTATCTCTTCCCAACTTATTTTTCTACGCTTTTCCTTTTTTCTCCTCTAAGAGACAACTAAATAAAATCTCATCTTCTGTTCTGTTCAACCATTTTTCGCAACGGTGAGTTAGGACTTTTTACAAAGTAACCCTCCTCTGCTAGTTGCTTCTACTAAATAAATGGCGAGAGTCTCGAAAATGACCCCTTGTGGTAAATATTTATAAAGATCCTACCCCTAAAGGCTAACTCTCTACTCAAGCAAGTTGCTCGTCTACTACGCCACAATTTCTTTTGACCGTTCCGCACGAAAAACATGTTTCAACCGGTACCTAGACTTGTCTGATGCTACCACAGTATGATTAGTCAGCCTCCACTTTGCTCTCCGCAAGTACTAGGTATCGTATCATACTCCTTCCCCTCCCACTTTAGTTACCGCTCCTAATATATCATAGGGAGGTACCGGTCA
>NW_003298768.1:0-60186 GCF_000151645.1 Tuber melanosporum
ATGGGTTGTTAGACCTGCTGCGTGAGAACACCATAGGTACGATGCCCGGTTTGATTCGTATTTCGTGGTGTTCTATGATGGTTCGTTTCAGTTTCTATCGACAAGGTTGAGAAAAAAATCTTTCCCCTCCTCCTTCGAACAAACTCTATCACCATTGCTCCATCAAAACCCCAACCAAACATGTCTCTCCAAGTCAAACTGAAAACTAACTAATAGGACTTCAAAATCCACAAACCAGATTTTGAGCCTTACAATACCGGTGCATTGGCAACAAGATTTATAAACTAATTATCATACGGTACGGTAGTTAAGGCAAAATAGGGTTAGGGCTATTGAAATAACGGTTGATCTCTAGCGACAAAGACCTTCCGGACAAGACAGAATACATTTTTTGATTGTCGTTAGTCTGCGTTCTGATTCTAGAGCTAAGTGTGGGTGCATTTAGTTCCGGAGACCGGTTTAGGCCTTCCGCACATGCGATTATGGATTCATGGTGCATCGAGTTGCATGTAGCTGCTGAACCAGGATTGATGCATACACTGATTCAATCTCAATTTCTATAGCTAACTACAAGATCACCAATGACTCGGTTTGCGGAGATGTAGGAACTTGAACATATATACAGGATCAAGACGGGATTTCCCCGTCAGGCCAATGCGCAAGGATATCAGATCTAACCGTCGAGCGGGTCACAAAATGAACCAGGCATGTCTGGTTAACAAGCCGAAGACATGTCCAAAACTCAACATCACATTTTCGCACTAGACTACGAAAATCCCAAAAACCGGAACTACCTCAATGGGCTCTGAGTATTCTAATCGTTAAGCATCGTGGATTTCAGGTGGGTTGGGGACCCAGTGAGAAGCTACGGAGGTACATGTACTGTACGGTACAGCACCTAAGTTTTGTATGTTACACTCGCAGTGAGCATTGTGTGAGCAACTAGTGTAACATACAAAACTTAGGAGCTGTATTTTTGTACACCAACCCCAGAGCCAGGGGCTGTCTAGATTACAAAGCACGAGCAGAGCTAACTCTGATATGATACCACGATAACGAAAACCTGCCAAATACGATAGCAAAGGAGAAGAAGGACAAGGATGGGTCGGGGTATCTACCGATCGGTTCGGTAGTACAATTCCAAGTGCGACCGTGAGTAAAAAAAGCGAGCCAGTTTAAGGTGTGAGAGAGCGTAATGTAAAGTACTAACTTTAGGACAGAAGTTCTGGCGCCATCATCAAAGTATTTACCGGCCAAAATACACCACAATACGCGAAATCCGAGCCTTACAACACTCGCACCGCCACAAGCACCTCAGTACCAATAATTACGGTGCCCAGCTTTCCCTGCAGATACCCAGGAACTCGGAAATTCAGTCAATATCACACTTCAGCCCCAATCAATTGAGATTTTCCCAGGCCTACCAATAAAACGTGAGTATGATTTTGTTGAACCTTCAGTGTTGTGAAGTCAAGATGTGCTTCCAATACGAGTAGTCAGAGGTGGTAGACGCTCAATTAAGGAAACGGGCACCTTGCCATAATGGCGAATCCCCAGGCAAACAGGGCGATGGGCCATAACTTCTGTCCCCCTATCCTTAGCACTTGGACCAAAACACGGGAGCAGATACTCATGATTCCTCTCGCTAATTGGTGGCTAGGAACCCCCACACCAACTGAAAGTACCCAGGACATAACAGATTAAAGAAATATATAGTAAAAAGTCTGTGCATATGTGATCGCCAACACAAAGTCTAACCCCATTTTCGCGTACCAGTATCATGGCCCCGACAGGCGAGTAAGTTATATGGCCCCGGTATTGTATCGCTCAGCTGTGATGTACTGTACAGGCACGGGCGGGTGGGGCTCTGTGCACAAGAGTTAAAAGTTTGCAGGACGAACTGGTTTCTTCGTCTTCACCAATATCGTTGAATGAAGTACTGAAATTGGGTGAGCCAGTTGGGTATCATAGCTTCACGTCATCCTCCCCATTTCACTTTTTTTCCCTCCTCCAAAGGATATGTGTACTAGCCGAAGGTGTTCAAGCATTTTCATGGGCTATTATGGCTTTCAGTCTCTACATTTTCCAACATTCTCGTACCGGAACCATCATAAACATCACCCGCCTACAGCAACCACCAGTGATAGTTGATAATCATAGATAAGTGGGGGACATAAATACACTACTATTATACTGTACAACCATACCTGCGACGAGGGACTAGTGGAATTTTACAACGCCCAAGCCCGCTGGAATACGTTTTTCCTACCATCCCGATTTCGTAGCGTTTTAGCGCGGGTAATTGAATAGGTTTATCTCAGATCTCTACGAATGGTACTGTCATTGCGGAGCTCGTGATGTGACATGCCCTCTACTTGTAGAGGGCATCTGCACGATTGCCGCACTTGGACCATTCCTGACCTCGGAACATTCTAGGGAACTAAAAAGCTACATGTATAGACGGGGGGGTCGGTTGGCGAGAGACTGGTTATGATACGGTATCCCACAGAAAACCAGATCCCACTTTCTCCCAATTCTTGGTTCAAAGTAATTTTTATCCCTATAACATCTCATGACTAATTTGAAGATCACCCATTCAAGTTGCCAACTGAAAGGGTTTTCAAGCTTCTAAAGCTCTATTATCGCTCCAAAAGTCATCATTATCACCAAGTTACCATGATAATTGCCCCAGCAACCCCTCTGTTGGACAGGGAGGTGATGTGTAGGTTCTTCATCAATTTTCTGGAGCGAGCCTGCTAACTAAATAGACAAACTAACATGTGTGTACGCATCCATGGGTTTACCCTCAACACCATCATACCATAGTATCACCAACACAGCCAGGGTGGTTTCCCGTACCCTACAACACTCAACACCCTCACAATGATGATCCGATCTTCGATGAGCTATAACACAATAATGAAGTGTTAGGAGACTCCATGAATAGTGGAGCATAGTCCCAATTTTCCAACGCTAAGAAACTGAGATAAGGAAATACTGGGAACAGCATAAAGGAAAACCCAAGTAACAGGAAAGTACAATGCCAAAGGAGAGTTGAGCGATACAGCAGCTTGACTCATGATACCGAGATTCCACTGGCGGAGGCTTTGGTGAGGTTGTCGCTGCCCTTGCCCGGGGAGATCGTTACGACTGATATCTCCAAATCAAGGCAGGCTATTGGTTGGGAGCCTGAGTTGGCCTGCCGTTCGGTCGGTAATGACTTCCACCCAGGTCCAGGCAGGCTGATATGTAGCTAACGGGTGCGGTGCTGGCCTACCTGGAAGCGCTTTGAAAGAGATATTCGCTCCTGGCTTGAGTACTCAATGTACCTCTTATATGCATCGGAACGCCAGTGCCCCAGTGTTTGGATTTCGCTTTCAGAGATTCCTACTTCTGCCCATGTGGCAGCTCCTCTACGGAAACTGTTTCCATTCCACATCCCCTGGCTGAGTCCAGCAGTGAGTACTAGTTGTTGAAGCTTTAGTACTACGTACTCACGGGTGAATGCTTGTTGTCTCTCTGTTCCGATGCAGAACAGTAGTGCGTGGGGTGGTCTGTGTGTATCCAGGGCGAAGAATTCTCTCATAGCATATATCGGACATGCCGTGTCGTAGGTTGCAGCTATCGTGAGGTTTATCCCTTTGCGAAATGGGTCCGTTTTTGATGCTGGGAGTATCACTTCCATATATCGCCCACTAGCTTGTATCACGATACTACCTTTGGTCAAAAACCAGTTTGAGAAGGTTGGGCCCAAGTCTCTATCTGCCTGCTTGTAGGTAAATTCTCCGACTCGCAGGAATCCTGCGAATGCTAGGGTGAATGCAGCCTTGAGAGCTATGTTGTCATAGTTCGCTGGTCTTAAGCACTGCAGAATACGGAGGAGGTAAGGACGGGACAGTGGCGTCTGTGTGCGGCGCTCGGGTTCACAGTAGTCGCGCTTTATTCCTTGAATTGTGCGCTCGAGTCGGGGGTCCAAGAATGCGTAGCAATCAATTCCGAGATCAAGCTGGTATGACCTGACTCCTGCGAGGTATAGCTTCATAGTTTTTACTTTTACTGTTCCTGCCAGGGAACAAAGCCATTCAATCAGCCAGGTGGGCTTTGCTGGAAAGCACCCCCTATTTTGGTGTCAGAAGTCTGATAGTGCACAGAATATGGTGAAGTGGGATCTTGGGGTTTCGTAATTGCGCCGTGTTGATGGTGCCAGCCCACGCCACAAGTAGTAGGCTGCTACTTCTGACAGCCCCGATTCCTGAATGTTCGAAATCCACGTTGTGGGGGGCTGGATGTGGGGGATAGTAACTGTGATGCGATGTCAGCTATTCGGTTAGTTTCTACTCATGATAACGCATCTGCCAAGGCATTATCTTTGGTCAAAACCCATCTAGCTTCCAGGTCCAAGTCAAACTCTGTAGCTAGGAGGAGGCATCTCCACAGTACTTGCATTGATTTTCCTCGAATAGTACGATTAGTGAGTCCATGCACAACAGCTTTATTGTCAACATGGATTATTAGTCGTTTGCCTATCCAGTCTGCTCCCCAATGCAAGAGTACTGGTTCTACAGCTCGCATTTCTTGCGTATTGATGTATTCCCGTCCTTTTGCCAGGGATGCTGGAAAGGAGATCGAGAACGCTGAATCTCGCTCGGGAGAGGACTGGTTTTCAGGGAGGTAGAATGCGCCCAATCCTTTTGTACTGGCGGCATCTGACCAGGCATGGATGACCTCTCGCCTCATTTTCGCTATTGACCTCTCTGGTGCTACTGATAGTGCTTCCGCCCACCAGGTTAGGTCTCTCTATGCCTCCCTTGATATCCGTCGCTGTTGGTGTCTGGCCTCCAGTAGGAAGCAAAGCTCCATGTTATATAGGCATCTGAGAAAGGTTCTACCAAGAGGTATCACGGTTGAGACGAAATTCAGGTAACCTGTAATCTTTTGGATCTCGAGGAGTGAGAGGGACTTCTGGTCTGTTGCATTTTGGACAATGGCACGTGCTTTGAAAAGCTTCTTTTCTGGCAGGCGGATCACCATGCGCTCGGTGTTGAACTCAATGCCGGCAAAGCTTACTACCTTTCCCTCCTCATTTTTAGAGGTTTTGATTGTTAGTCCTACCTTGTCGCAGAGATTAGAGAATATTTCGCTGAAGATGTCAGGATTTTTGCCAGCTGGGAGTGCCAAGAGAAATTTGTCTAGATAGTGGATAACTATGGGCCTGGTATTCTGCTACTTCAGCTGATCATCGAGGATCCAGTGAAAAACCTCTGCGAATAGGTTGAAAAGATATGGGGCTGTTCGCAGGCCGAATGGGAGGAACCTTTCATCATAGTATCGGTTCTCCCAATGGAATCCAAGTAGTGGTGAGTCCTCCGGTAATACAGGTATATGTCGAAAAGCTGACTCAAAATCCTGCTTCACTAGAATACAGTTTTTTCCGAGCTCCTGCACAGCTCTTATACCCTTGTTGATTCCACTATAAACTATTCCACTGTAGGGCTGGGGGATTCCGCAGTTAATAGCTGTCGAGAGACCTGTTGGATAAGACAGGTGGTGGATTCGCCTTTTGCTACCATCGGCCTTGTCCGCCAGTCCTAGTGGTGATGCGGTGTAGTGGTTTGGCAGGCTTACGCGATTGGGGTATAGTTCTAACCGTTTTTTCTTCATCTCAGACTCTATATCTTGAGCTACTAGATCTGGGTTTTCTTCAGCGCTGGCCAGGTTGGGGTGGATCACAATCCCATTGCGCTGGCCCTCATAGCCAATTCACGCACCATAATGGCAAATGCCAACGATTGCTGTTATGACCTGCTGGTTGGGGTACTCTCTAGTAAGCTCCTTCCATCCATTCGCTTTCAACTGCCCTGGTGGCATTGGCATGGTATGGGTGGTAAATAGTGGGTAGTGAATACAGGTATTGGAGCGTGGTTGTTGTTTGCTAACAGGTGAGTACGAATATGAGCCTAGGCTAGAGGCAGTATTGGGTCTGGCTGTAGTAATCTGAGAGGCTTGAGTGGTTGTAAGCTTACAATTATAAAGGTATGAGAGATATGTACAAGAAAGGGGAGGTTGGAAATTGCATGAGTAAGAATAAATTGGAATGATTAGGAAAGCTAACGTCGGTTGTTTCCTGTGTAGGACGGTGGTAGTTGTCCGGTACTATCTCCTGAAGGACATTGCGGCGCTCGGTAGTTGCTACCACACAAGATACAAGAATGTTGGTAGCGGCACTGCATTGACCGGCATTCCCGGTGGTTCCAATTCCTGCATGCTTGCAAGGCCAGGGGTGTGGTGCTTGTCGGGATTCGTGCATTCAGAGAGGATGTTGAACTATGTCCGTGGTGTGTCTGGTATTCGGGGGTGCTATAGGGAGCGGTGGTATGTGGACTAAATGGTATATAGCTGTGGCCAGGGACACTCTCCCGAATTGGAAGCTCGCTGAATCTTCGAGTTGGTACAGGAGCTAACTTTTGGCTTTGAGTCCAGGTGGATCTAGGGGCTAGGTGTGCGAAGCATTTTGAGGCAACTAATTCGGTGTCTGGCTGACGCCATTCTGTTCCACGGTAGATGCGCTGACCACTGGCTACTCTCTTCCTGTGATATTGGAAGTGGTAGGCTTTAACACCCTCCCATGCATACTTCTCTAACAGATCATACAGGTTCATTGTGTAGATAGAGAGGGCCGTCATAAGATCCCCTTGGAGGCTAAGAGGGGCGAGCTTGACCAAGATTCCCGAGTATGCAGCCCATGCTTTAAAGAAAATGCTCATTCGGTATTCGCTTTCTTTACCATCTCTTTCCGCTTGTTTGAACTCGATGCCGCCAATGTTAATCGTGCGCTGGGGTTCGGCGCGCCCCTTCTCGCTTGCTAGCAGCCGGTAAATGTTTGTTGGCTTGAACCGGTTTTCGATTATTTGGACTAATGTCCCCCGTTCCACACCTGAGAATAGTACTTCGACGGAGTCCGCAATGGCAGATGCGTTTTCACTCGCTAGTGGGAGGTGGAGTTGGCTGGGATTATACGTAATGAGTGGTCTCGGATTCCTCGTACTCTCGTGGCCTCGCTGGGCTTGTTCCCTCAATTGGGCTAGCTCCGCCTCCAGTTCAGCAATTCTCATAAGGGTGGAGTTGGGCTCAAGATCCTGAGCTGCTCGGACAACGTCATTGGCATTGGCGGTATTGTTGATATGGGAAATTGAGTTATGTGATCGAAGTCGTTAGACAACGCGGTCTACTATATCTTCTTCGTGTGAGCGTAGGAGTTCCCGCCTGGTGCCTAGGCTGATAGCACAATCTGAGACTGTGGGGGATGATGCGAGTAGTTCAGGTTCATTTTCAGTCGTAGGGGTAGCAGGTAGTGGTCTTGGGATCTCTGTGGATGCTGGGAGCATGCTGGGTAGTCTCTCGTTGCTCTGTGGAGAGTGACTATATTGGGGGATGCTGGGTTCGAGCTCCACGCTGCTGCTTCCGGGTTCGCGGGTTTCGGAAGTGCATGGGTTACTGGGAGCTGGTTCAGGCTGCTGGCTGTATCGGGTTGGAGCTTGTCGAGTACATGGATTCTTCCGAATTCCACCTTGTGTTCTGCGCCTGGTAGCTGGTGCTGAGGTCCCACCACATGTGGTAGCTCTTCTGGGGGCCATCAGATTTTTCTCCTGGTGTATATTTCTTGGTTAAGCTAGGTAAAGAGATATAGAAACTATGCGTTGAGATGCAAAGATGCAAGTGCAAAAACACGAGCAGTTAATAAAGAACATGATCTGTGGGAAAGCTGAGAGTGTCGAAGTCTAGCAGCATTCCTGGCGGTGTTCTAATAGGGGTTCACAGACGCAGTCTCCTGGAGCTATGACCCCGCGATGGTCCAGCAACCGGGGATAGGTTTTGCCGGCCATCTTCAAGACACTATTCTCTTTCCAAACCGACCTCCATGCGCCTTGCCCAATTGGCGATAGGTTGTCCCAACCTACTATTTACTTCTACATGCGTACTTATAATAGCTACTTGGATGGTTTTAGGAAAGTTATCCGCATAAGTTCCGTATAGGAGACCGGTTGAGAACTCTTCAAATCGATACCTTTTTGGTGCAAAGATATCCAATCACCGAGACTTCCACCCAGCTGTGGTAGATAGATATTCAAAAAATATGCTGAGCTTTGTAATATCACGTAGGTCAAGGCTTGGGCTATTTATCAACACCCACATTGGGGCGATATAAATGACTCGGGTTTTAAAACAAAGCGATTGTGAAAACTAGAAGTTAATGATATTTTGATTAATTGTATGATATGCTATTTTCGGGTGAGTTATACGCCATTAAGGCTACCCGGTTTTGGTCTAAAATGACAAACTACTCACGCCTTTTCACATCAAGAGCGGACAATACTTGCGAGTCAGGATCACCCTATCATAGCAAAACCTCCCCATTTTTCGAGCGCCTTGGTGACTCCCGTACTTTCAGATCGTCAAGGGCAGGTACTCAAGTACAGTACCGTAAAAACCCGCTGTATCCACTATCTGGGATCGGGGCTTGGCGACTGTTCGCAGGGGTGTGCGTGCTAATGCCAAGATACCGAGTGACCGGCCATGATGCTGAAATGAGAAAATAGCACAGACTCAATCAAACTGAACGTGAGTCAGTATGTATCATATAAAATTGAGATAAAACCAAAAGAGTTAAGAAGATATTTGCAGACTTACCTGAATCATAAGATGACTGGAATATGAAATTGTAGGGAGAACAATGAGCTGGTTTAATGTTCGTGACTCAATATTGTAAAATAGGTATCAGTAACTGTAGATAAGAAGAGAAAAGGAAATATAAAAGGCAGAGTAAGGAGAGCAGGAAGGGGGTATACCAGCAATTTGGAGGAAAGAATGTCGCCAATTCAAAGCCTAAAACGTTACTGTTGTGGTCCAAAAGCAAAGCAAATTGAAGACTGAATTCTTACTCCATATGATCTAAAGCCAATCAGATATCCAGAACGAACATATAGTCAATTGCAGAAAATCAGAGTACTTACCTTCCGCAAGCACTACAAAATTCCTCTCCCCTGCAATGGTGAATATCGCAAGCCTACACAGCACGAAGTATCTGAATTCTACCAAATTTCACGAAGAACTATTAGTGACTGGGTATGAAAGAGGAAGAGGATTGAGGCATTTGGGAAGCAGTCACCAGTAAAGAGGGAGGAGGGATTGGGTTATGCAGGAAGGGTATTCTGGCCAGAATTGGAGGACCAGTGATATAATGACTTTATTGAACTAAGAAAAGCTGTCCAAACCATATGGCAGGGATAATTTCGGGTACACTCATGGTTTCAATTTTGTGTCCTATATCCAAACATGAGCTCAGCAATCTTTCAGTTCAGTGATGGGTGGTTTTGGGGGTTTCTAAGTCGCCATCATATTAGTCTACAAAGTATCATGAAGAAGGTGCAAAAACTCCCAGCTGATTACAAGATACTTATCGTTAATTAGCTGAGATTTAATTGCCAAAATTCTGAGCCCCAACAGAACATATTTTGGGAGATTGCTGTGAAGCACCCAATGGGCTGATACGAGCTGTAGAACATTTGCAATTTGGATGAGATGCCGATACTGTTCGAGTACTTATAGGAAAAGACATATGATCACATCAGAGAAAAATAATTTGGGTGAAAAAGAGCAGGTCTGGGTGGGACAAATGACAGGCTAGCTTGGTTCTGTGTATATTTACCGATGGGGTACCATGAGTACAACCTATGGTAATATTTCAGGGGACTGGAAAACAGCTTGGAGAAGAGAAACTATGCTATTATTCAGATGTTTTGGTAGAGTATAATCCGACAGCCTACATGAATGATCCTCTTGTTAAAAATTATATTATAAAGCATCTGATTCCTGTACTCAGAGGACGCCCAATCCTTTTTTACTCTCGATCTAATGGGGTCTCATAAGACTCCTGCAGTTCGCCAACTCCCACGTAACAATAATATTACCTCCTCCTGAAACCCTGCCGGATGTATAAATCTCATCCAGCACCTTAATGTCTCAGTAAATAACCCCTTTAAGGGGCTAATGCGAGATCTTACTGACAATAAAATCTTTGAGTTAGAATCGGTAGAGGACTTTGAAAAATGGATAGTGGGGGACTGTGGAGTCATGACTACTCACTATGTAGATGAAGCATTCAACCAGTTCTATTCTTCCAAAAGTTATGTAATTAAAACTTCTTTTTGCGAATTGGGATTGTCACTTCTAATTGATGGAAGCCAGAATAATGAGTTGAATATAAAAGGGTTTACAAACTTAGAAATTGGGAATTGGAAGGAGGATTTGGCCCTATTGGATGAGAGGGCAGAGGTACCCATGGAGGAGGATGATAGTGTAGCATTTAGTGAAACTGAAAACTAATACTAATACAATAATATTTATTATATGATAGCTTCTCTAACATGGTTCTAGGAAAACGGTGATAGATCCTAAGGAAAGCACAAACAAAGGAAGGAATATAAGCACAATCTCAAAAGACTCTAGGAGGAGTGAAGTCTTCTGGTTACCAACATTCAGGATACCAGGAGTGTCCACTGTAGTTGCTCTTAATTCTAACAGTAAAACTGACATTGAAAGTAGCTAATTTTGGCATCACAGGCCATCACTCAATCTCTTGGCACTATTATGCACATCCCCTTGCGCAACTTCCAAGCCCCGATCCCCAATAGTGGATACAGCGGGTTTTTACCGTACCAATGTAATTCGCAATCCCCCTTTCACTACAAGTACTGTTTAACACGAATTGTGACTGAAGGAAAGAGAGAAACAAACATAAATTGATACTTTTCATATACCAGCTTTCTGCAACAATAACAATGTTTATCCTCGCCGGCATACTAATAATTTATTTATCATCTGCACGTTAATGCTATATCATCAGGAACAGGAGATTGCAAATTGGGTCTTTCCGGAGCCGCATGCGTTGTAACGCCGATCCTTGTATCATACCACACTTACATAATAGCTCCGCGCGACGTGATTTTGAGCCTCACAGACGTGCGAGTGGTGGGTAGGGTTTTTGGTTGTAAGTTTACTGGTTTGTATCTTACGGTATTTTACGGTAAGATACCGTATTATATTCCACCATACAGTATTTTATTCCACCATACAGTATTTTATTCCACCATACAGTACTTTATTGACAAACATGAGAAAGAAACAGAAAAAAATCAAATTCTCAGCAGTACTTGCTCGATCATTGGCGTCTACCAATTTTCGCCCTTTCCCTTGCCCTTTCTCCTTTCCCTCGCTTTTTCCTGTTCCCACTCCCAGGTGCTCCAACTCTCCTTGCCCTTCTAGTCCATACACTCCTCCCCTTCTCTGTAACCAGTACAGGTACTCGGTTATTGGTATTATTTTATATTTGGTTTTAAATATCGCTTTGATACTTGGTTTGTTTTAAGTATCGTTTGATACTTATTTTTGTATTATGTTTTGTTTTAAGTATTGTTTTGATACTTGATTTGTTTTTACCAAAAGGTATAGTTTGATACTTTTGATTAATTTCATTCATACTAGACATGAACAAGATTTGTGTATTTAAAGACCACCTATTTCTATGATAGAAAAGGCAGACTTCAACAGACATTATTTCAATATACTTAGTTGAACGGTTACCTTTTTGTTTCTCAGTACGCTCTCGAAGCCTCCTTTAGTTCTCAGCTCTCGCCTCCTCTCTGGTAGAGCAGGCTACCTTCCAACTATCATACCAATTACTGATAACATGATTAGCATTTTGCAAACACGATACATTTTTCTAACCAGAGCAAGTGGTTAAGAACCTGTCTCCAGATTTAGGCCTAATCAACCTATCAATATCCACCCCAGAACACTACTGGAGAAGAAGTAGCAGAATCTCAGTATATTCGGCTTCGTCTCAAAACCAACATAGAGTCATTAACGACTAGGAGTGGGAAGCAGATCCTACAGCAACACCTTACAAGCAAGAAACAACCCCTCTGCTCTGCAAAGGAGCCAGGAGAACCTGCAAACATGGAAGCCTCACAGCCTCCATGGGAATTCCCACCTATCCCAGTAAGAAGTCTACCTTTAACCCTCCAAATGACACAGAAACCTGTAGCGAATCAGATATGGCTAGTAACGGAGGAGAGCCTTGAGGAGGAAGAATATCTTGAGTACAACCTGAATAAGAGGAGGAACTTGAAGTACCTGAACCCTGTCGGTTCAAGCTCTACCTCCTGTCAAGGTTCACAGGAGAAGGAAAAGACATCAAGCCTAAAGCCTTCGATCAATGGGGAACTGAACTTATACACTACCTTCTCTTACAAAGGGTAGATGTAGAAAATCCTACTTGTGGACTATACATTAGATCATTCTGTGAAGGAAAGGCAACCGACGCATACTACTAATGCTGTAAGGAATATGGCAGAAATGTAACATTAAGAGAATTCACTGTTCTCGATTACCTCAAAAACCGATTGCAATCCTCTATCACAAATGACCTCCTATACAATAAATTCAACCAGCTTCACTAAGTCAATAGAGCGCATGTCAAAAGAATCACTGATATAGCTACAGATCTCATGATGTATAAGGACCAAATGAAAAAAAGAAGCATCTCCAATTATATCCTTAAGAGGCAATTCTATGATACCATACACCCTACACTTCAGCGAGAGGTAGAGCTACTCAAGGAAGATGATGATGATATGTCAGTAATAATTACAAGGGCAGAACGAAAAGATGCCATCCTCCATAAAACCAAGGCATACAAGACACAGGTATCCTCTAGCAGTAATAGGCAACTACAACACAAGCCCTCCAACAACTCTGAAGAAGACACACTATGAGTTTTCAGGAAGGAAACAAAATCTACTAAAGAATTGAGAAGAGAGAAGAGAGAATGTTATAAATGCGGAAAAACAAGACAAATGGCAAAGAATTGTCCTACAAAGAAGGAAAAAGAAAAGGCGATTAAGCAAGAGGCATTGGCCCATAACATTGAGAATGATAGTGATAATGCCCAATCCAGTAAATATGAGGAAATCCATATCGAATATATCGATATAGAATGTAAGAGTGTTCAACCTCCCGCTACGTTCAAGATGCACATCCCCCTGGAAGGTACTATCCTGATCAACGGCAAAAGGACTCGAGTCCTATTCAATGCTGGTACAATTAAAAGGGATATGATTAGCAATGCCTTTGTCTCTGTCCATGGACTCCCAACCCAAGACTTTAACCAGCTCATACCAGTCAATATGGCAGTAAAAGGGTCACGATCTACAAGCCATAAAACCTGTAGCGCTATTATTCAACTTGGTTCTGCTACTCTTCCTCCCCAGAAGATGCTGGTAGGATATCTGGCCAAATACAATATCCTGATTGGAATTCCATTCCTAAACTACAATAAGGCCATAATCAGATGTAGAAAATCTACTATAGACTTCTCAGAACAGAAGGTCAGAGTCTCATATAAACCAACATGTAGAGAATACCGTGCCTCAGTCTGTGAAGCAACTGCGCAATGCCTATTAGACAAATACCCTGATTTTTTCCCCGATCAGATCCTAGAAGAACTACCACCTATGAGGGAAATAAACCACTATATCCACCCACAGGACGCCTCTAATCTTAAGAACCAACCAACGTACTCTATTCTTGATGCATAAAAAGATCTACTATGCGATTGGATAAACCAAAATCAAAGAAGAGGAATCCTGTACGGAGCGGAACAGCCAGGTACTACACCTATGTTTGTCCAGCTCAAAGTAGATGGCAAAAGAATTTGCCCACTGATTGACCTGAAATTATGGAATAAAAATATGGTTATGGACAGTTCCACTATCCTAAACCAGATCCAGATCCTGAATGCAGTAGGATGGGCAAGATTCTGAAGCAAGATTGACCTAAGTGATACTGATTTTCAGACAAGGTTAGACCCAGAAAACGAACGCTATAACAGTTTCAAGATACCTTTCAGAACCTTCATTAGCCGAGTCATATTACAAGGAGACATGAATACCTCTGCCATCTTCATGCATATTATGGAAAACCTGCTGAACGAATACCTCCACCATTTCATTTAAGTTTATATTGATGATATTCTTATCTTCTCAAACTCTAAGGAAGAACATACATACCATATAGGTTTAGTGTGTACCAAACTAAAGGAAGCTAAATTCTACACCAGCCGGAACAAATCAACTCTGTTTGCCAACAGGCTTAACATCCTGGGACATATAATAGATGACGAATAAATACATGCAGCCCCTGAAAAGATTATCTCTTTAATAGAATGGACAACCCCCCAAAATCAAAAGGAACTAATGTGGTTCCTAGGACTTGTCAATTACATCTCACTGTTTTCTACCACATCATATCACAGTGACTGCACTCCTCACAGACCTTGCCGGTAATGTAGAATTCTTTTGGACCCATACCCATAACCCAGCCTTTACCACCATAAAGGAATTAATTGAGAATACCAATGTCATATGACCTATCGACTATAATAAACCAGAATCAATCTGGCTGATTACTGATGTATTGGATATTAGAATTGGAGTATGGGTTGGCTAAGGACCATCGCATGAAACGGCAAGACTAGCAGCATTGCACAGTAGGAAGTTCACTAATTTACAAATGAACTGTGGAACAATAGACAAGAAAGTGCTTGCAGTAATTGATGCTGTTACCGCTTTCAACTACATCTTGATAGGCAACACCTTCACCATTGTTACTGACCACCAACCCCTCACTTATGTGAAAATCAACAAGATTCCCAGCTGGAGACAAAAACAATAGATAGGAGAAATTAGGAAATATGATGGGAAAATTATCTACATTCCTGGAAGAACCAACTATTTAGCTGATACTCTTTCCCATATTTGTGAAAGCCAAGCACTCCCTGACCCCCCTCTCATTTATGACCATATAAGACAAGGCGACGATAGCTCCAGTGACACTTCCTATGAATGAGAACCAACATTGGCTACTACCAGTACTGCCCCTCTCTCCGTTCCTTTCTCTGATACCATGTACAAAGCTGCTAGAACAGAATGCGGAAAAGAAATTGCCAATAAATAGAAGAACGATTGTACCCTCCACAGTACACCTCCTCATAAGCTTGAACAAAGTACACTCCACTGGTCCCACTGTTACCTCGATACCTGCCCCTTGTATCAGACTGAAATTAAATTTGGGAACTAATACCAGCAACCGTATAATACCTCTGCTGAAGATTTTAAAAGTACCAGCTTCGACACTGCAGAAGGAGAAGAAGAACAACAAATGATAGACAACATTAATGATGAATCGATCCAACTACTCCTTATCTTTAATCCTACTCCAAGATGACACCATGGTCTTGAACAACTGGAATAAGCAGTATCTTACTTGGGTGCAACATCCTACCTACACTCTATTTAGTCAGCACTGCCATCCTCACCTCCCATAATAGATTATTGACTATTAGTTGAGAAGCTATTACGAGTAAACAATAACGAAACCATCATCTCTGTCATACCACCCACTATTCCTGAATACCGCTGACTGCTCTATAAAACCTTTGAAGAAGAGGAAGATCCTATCAAACTAATAAGAGGATCCCTTATAGAGGATAAAAAAGATATTAGATCAACTGTGGAGAAATTAACCTCCTCCTTCTGAAGCCAAATGATAGTCAGATCCCGCCACGATCTAATCTATTTCAAAGCTATGGACAGCTCCAAGCATGGAGATCTCACCCCAGACAACATATCTAATGGAATGGTCTATACTATCAATTGCTATGGTGAACATTGTTTATACATCCCAAAGGGCCATATGTTCAATGGAATGACTATTAGGGAATACATTAGTACTAAAGTCTACAACAAAGGATACTAAAGTACTGACTGTAACCTCCAATGGGCCTCAGAATATATTTACTGGCCTGAAATGTGAAAGGATTTCCGCAACCTTATCAAATAGTGTGAACTTTACCAGGCAAACTAGGAATGAACACAACTGCCTGAAGAAAAGGCTCAGATACTTCAATTACCTTACAAGATATTTGAATCATTTTCTATCGACTTCGCAAGACTATTCAACAAGTCTGCCAGTTATGACACTATCTTGGTAGCTGTTGATCAATTTTCCAGATACACATAGCTGATACCAATGAAAGTCACCGACTCCTCTAAAGATACCTGGAATAATCTCCAACGATACCCATTTACCCTCCAGGTATACCCATTGTCTATTGTCAGTAATGCTGATTCCCACTTCACAGCCAGACTTTGGAAACAAATCTTGACTTCCCTTAGAATCAACCACATTATAACTGCTCCTGGACATTACTTGACTAATGGCCAAGCTGAACGAAAGATCCGTGAAGTCAAGACTGGAATTCGGAACATGATCAATGAAAGACAGACCAACTGAGAAACCGCCCTCATTGAACTCGCTGCATATATCAAGGCTAGATATTCAGACACCCTAGGAATCTCTCCATACAAGGCAATCTTTGGCTACCAGTACCCTCTCCTGCAGATGCTTTCCAAGCTGTTAAAGCCACATGATTCCCAAGTACAACTACTGCTCAAGAGTGACGATGCAAACATGTACCTATTCCACTCAGCAACATGTTTATGGTCTAGGGAAACATATTTATTACCAATGTTGGATACTGTAACCGGTACTGGTACTCGGTTATTGGTTTTGTTTTTGTTTTATTTTAAGTATCGCTTTGATACTTAGTTTTGTTTTATGTTTTGTTTTAAGTATCGCCTTGATACTGGTTTTGTTTTAAGTATCGTTTGATACCTTGTTTTGTTTTATGTTTTGTTTTAAGTATTGCTTTGATACTTAGTTTGTTTTAAGTATTATTTGATACTTGGTTTTGTTTTATATTTTGTTTTAAGTATTGCTTGATACTTGATTAGTTTTACCAAAGTATAACAATTGATACCTTTGATTAGTTTCATTCATGCTAGACATGAACAGATTTGTGTATTTAAAAACCGCCTGATTCCACAATAGAAAAGACAGACTTCGACAGACAGTATTTCAATATACTTGGTTGAATGGTTACTTCCTTGTTCCTCAGTACACCCTCGAAACCTCCTTTAGTTCTCAGCTCTCACCTCCTCTCCGGAAGAGCAGGCCACCTGCCAACTATCATATCCTTTACCGATAACGTGATTAGCACCTTGCGAACATGTTACAGATGCAGTAAGAAACTACAACTACAATGGCGAGAATCTTTCAAGGTTATATTCTTTGATGAGCATACAGAAAACTACACCGTCCAGATGGATGGACACATATACCGCTGCAATACCGCTGTTTTCCACATATCCGCTGTCAAACTCTACCACCCTAATGATGACTCTAAGTTCCCCAGATGAACCCATTCTCGGCCTATGACTATCATCATCGATAAGAAGGATGAATGGGAAGTTGAAGAAATCCGGGACCACCATCTTTGGCATGGAACTGATTAGTTCCTGGTCAAATAGAAAGGTTACCCAATGAGCAAAAACGGCAGGGATCCCCTGGAACGGCTGGAGCACGCTTTGGACATGGTGAACAAGTGATAGGAAGACAACTGGCCAAACAATTCTCTACTACCTACGATTAATTATATCATAATATATTGGTCACCAACTAGGCCAGAAACTGAGCGATAGCTAGTTGAACTAGAAGCTGGGGAAAGACTTTGGGCATTATACTTTGAGTGGGAATTTGAGAGGAGCGATGAGGAAAACCAGGGTGTGGAACAAGTCCTTGACACACTCGTCTAGTCACCATTCACTATCTAAATACCATAACGAGGTCAAACTATGTGGAACCTAATGTGAGGCTGTGATAATAGCTTGTTGGACTGTTGTTGAACCATGATGTTATCTAACCTGAAGACTACTTTGCTATCCTCTGGATAGACTACTGCCTTGATTGCAATAACACTTGGGTAGACATATAACATGAATCTGGTATTCGTGATTACTGTGATCTGCATTTCTTTGAGTCTCATTGTTTCCTTAGGATTTCTTCTTACACTTGGTGTGACACCTATGATGAGGAACTTATAATGAACACTGAAGCCTTTAGTTTCTCAGACTCTGTCTTTGATGATTATTATGTTTTGTTTAAAAAGTTGTTTTGTTTTGAGGAATATAACCAGTACAGGTACTCAGTTATTGGTTTTGTTTTATGTTTTGTTTTAAGTATCGCTTCGAAACCTAGTTTGTTTTAAGTATCGTTTGATACTTAGTTTTGTTTTATGTTTTGTTTTAAGTATCACTTTGATACTTGGTTTGCTTTAAGTATCATTTTGTAATGTGTTCGCAAGGTGCTAATCACGTTAACGGTAATAGGTACGATAGTTGGCAGGTGGCCTGCTCTTCCAGAGAGGAGGCAAGAGCTGAGAACTAAAGGAGGCTTCGAGAGTTTACTGAGGAACAAAGAAGTAACCATTCAACCAAGTATATTGATATACTGTCTGTCGAAGTCTGCCTTTTCTATCGTAGAAACAGGCGGTCTTTAAATACACAAATCTGTTCATGTCTTAACATGAACGAAACTAATCAAAGGTATCAATCGATACACTTTGGTAAAACTCCTTAAGTATCAAAGCGATACTTAAAATAAAACATAAAACAAAACCAAGTATCAAATGATACTTAAAACTAACCAAGTATCAAAGCGATACTTAAAACAAAACATAAAACAAAACCAAGTATCAAACGATACTTAAAGCTAACCAAGTATCAAAGCGATACTTAAAACAAAACATAAAACAAAACCAAGTATCAAACGATACTTAAAGCTAACCAAGTATCAAAGCAATACTTAAAACAAAACATAAAACAAAACCAAGTATCCATACTGGTTACACATTTGATACTTAGTTTTGGTTTATATTTTATTTTAAGTATCGTTTTAATACTTAATTTGTTTTTACCAAAAGGTATTGTTTAATACCTTTGATTAGTTTTGTTCATGCTAGACATAAACAAGATTTGTGTATTTAAAGACCGCCTGTTTCCAAGATGGAAAAGGCAGACTTCGACAGATAGTATTTCAATATACTTGGTTGAACAGTTACCTCTTTGTTTCTCAGTACGCCCTCGGAGCCTCCCTTAATTCTCAGCTCTCACCTCCTCTCTGGTAAAGCAGGCCACCTGTCAACTATTGTACCTATTACCGATAACGTGATTACCTTCTTGTAAACATGTTACATTCTCTTTCTCCTTCCTGTACTGAATGCTTTTCCTCTTCCTCCATCAAGTCCCTTCCTACATCAAGTTCCTTCCTCTTTCCCACTCCATACCTACAATGGGGCCACTGACATCAATCATGTTGTCACGAATGTGGCTTGGCAGGGAAAAGGTTTTCACATGACACATAGTTATGAGTCACAGGTATGTTATTGTTTTGCGCATATAACTCATTCGGGTTATATGATTTGTTATGTGTGGGATTTGGGATGCTTTCGCACATGGCTCAAATATGAGTCATGGGACATGCGCCTGACGAGTATGCCTTGCGAGTGTGCCCTGCGGGTAATCCTTGCGCATATGATTTATGTTTCGCACATGACCTCATTATGAGGTCATAGGTTTTGCGCATATGACTCGGTCGAGTCATATGACTTGTTTATTGCGTTATGATTGGTTTATGAGTTTTTGCACATGACCTCGCTATGAGGTCATGGGATTTGAGCATGTGATCACTTTGGTCACATGACTAGTGTGTTATGATTTGGTTTCACACATATGACCACTTTAGGTCAGGTGATTAAAGGCGGGAAGAACACTATATAAGGAGGCCGATGCGGCCAAGGAAGATAGGTTCTTCACGCTTTGTTCTAAGTACTTTTCCTACTTATTACTTTAACGAATATAAAACACCTTTACGATCTTTATCCTTATTGCAACGTTATCCTTACGCCAAGAAGTACTCGTCACGAAGACGAGTTAGAGAAAGCTTATGATAGGTATTTCCGATAGAAGACAAACGTCTTGTACTATCGGTAACATAGGCAGAGGCCTAGAGCTATCATAAGACAAAGAAAGAAAGAGAGAGAAAAGATAAGTATCATTCCCCGTTGCCCAGAACGAACTATCTGAAAGGGGACCGTTACACATGTCTGAGTCTACCATACTGCTTTCTCCTGCAGTTGCTGGTAGCCATGATACTAGTTCTGTCATGAATGTAGCTTGACCTGCAAAAGGTTTTCACATGACTCATGATTATAAGTCATAGGTACATTATTGCTTCGCTCATATGACTTATTTTAGGATATAACTTGTTATGTTATAATTTGTTATGTTTCGGACATGACTCAATTATGAGTTATGGGACGTACACTTGGTGTGTAACCGGTACGGGTACTTGGTTATTGGTTTTGTTTAATGTTTTGTTTTAAGTATCGCTTTGATACTTGGTTTGTTTTAAGTATCGTTTGATACTTGGTTTTGTTTAATGTTTTGTTTTAAGTATCGCTTTGATACTTGGTTTGTTTTAAGTATCGTTTGATACTTGGTTTTGTTTAATGTTTTGTTTTAAGTATCGCTTTGATACTTGGTTTGTTTTAAGTATCGTTTGATACTTGGTTTTGTTTTATGTTTTGTTTTAAGTATCGCTTTGATACTTAAAGAGTTTTACCAAAGAGTATCAATTGATACCCTTGATTAGTTTCGTTCATGCTAGACATGAACAGATTTGTGTATTTAAAGACTGCCTGTTTCTACGATAGAAAAGGCAGACTTCGACAGACAGTATTTTAATATACTTGGTTGAACGGTTACTTCTTTGTTCCTCAGTATGCCCTCGAAGCCTCCTTTAGTTCTCAGCTCTCGCCTCCTCTCTGGAAGAGCAGGCCACCTGCCAACTATCATATCCATTGTCGATAACGTGATTAGCACCTTGCGAACACGTTACATTTTTTTAACCTCAGCAAGTGGTTAGGAACCTGTCCCCGGATTTAGGCCTGATCAACCTATCGATATCCACATCAGAACGCTAGCGGAGAGAAGCGGCAGAATTTCAGTATATTCGGCTTCATCTCAAACCCAAGATAGAGTCTTTGACGACCAGGAGTGGGAAGCAAATCCCACGGCAAGACCTTACTAGGAAGAATCAACCCCGGCGCTCTGCTAAAGAGCCCGGCGATCCGGCAAACACGGAAGATACACAACCTCCAGGAGACTTCCCTTCTACTCCAGCAAAGAAGCCTTCCTTTGAACTCCCAAACGACCCCGAATCTAGTAGCGATTCAGATATGGCTAGCACAGGAGGAGGGCCTTCAGGAGGAGGGAAATCTCGGGCAAGACCTGAAGAAGAGGAGGTACCCGCAGCATTTGAACCCCCTAAGTTTAAACTTCACCTCCCAGCGAAATTCACAGGCGAAGGGAAAGACCTCAAACCTGAAGCTTTTGAACGATGGGTCACAGAACTCTCACACTTCCTACTCTTACAAGGAAAAGATGTGGAAGACCCTACAACCGGACTTATCATTGGATCATTCTGTGAAGGAAAGGCGACCGACGCATACCACCAATGCTATAAGGACTTCGGCGGGAATGTAAGATTAAGAGGATCTACAGTTCTCGATTACTTGAAAGCGACGATTCCAATCCTCTATAACCAACGACCTCCTATACAACAAATTCAATCAGCTCCAGCAAGTTAACGGAACACATGTCAAGCGAATCACCGATGTGGCCACGGACCTAATAATGTATAAGGATCGAATGGAGAGAGGAAGTATTTCCAAATACATCCTGAAGCGACGATTCTACGACACTATGCACCCTACCCTCCGGCGAGAGGTAGAACCACTCGAGGAAGACGGCGATGATATTGCAGTAATAATTGCTAGAGCAGAACGAAAGGACGCCATTCTCCATGAGACCAAGGCCTACAAAACACAGACATCCTCTAATAGGAACAGCCAGCCACGACACAAAGCCTCCAGCAACTCTGAAGACGATACCCCACGAGTTTTCAAGAAGAAAAAATCCTCCAAAGAATCGAGACGGCAAAAGGGAGAATGCTTTGAATGTGGAAAAACAGGACACATGGCAAAGAACTGTCCTACAAAGAAAGGAAAAGGAAAGGCCATAAAAAAAGAGGCGTCGGCCAAGAATATTGAACGCGATTACGATGCATCCAGTGAATATGAAGAGATCCAGATTGGGTACATCGATGTGGAATGCAACAGCGTTCGACCTCCAGCTACATTCAAAACACACACTGCTCTAGAAGGCACTATTCTGATCAATGGCAAAAAGACTCGAGTCCTATTCGACACTGGTGCAATCGGAAGAGATATGATCAGTAATGCCTTTGTCTCTGTCCATGGACTCCCTATCCGAGACCTTAACCAACCCATACCAGTCAATATGGCAGTAAAAGGATCACGATCCACAAGCCATAAAACCTGTAGTGCGACCATTCGACTTGGTTCTGCAGTCCTACCCCCCCAGGAAATGCTGGTTGGAAATTTAGCCAAATACGATGCCCTAATAGGCATGCCCTTCCTGAATCGTCACAAAGCTATAATTAGGTGTGGGGAATCAACTATCGATTTCCCGGATCAGAAGGTCAGAGTCTCATGCAAGCCAACAAGCGGAGAATACCGAGCTGCAGTCTGTGAAACAACTGCCCTACGACTATTGGATGAGTATTCTGATGTTTTCCCTGACCAAATACCCGAAGAACTACCACCTATGAGAGAAGTGAATCACCACATCCGCCTCCGAGACCCTTCCAATCTCAAGAACCAACCCACCTACTCTATTCCTGACGCATACAAAAGCCCACTTTGTGATTGGATCAACCAACAACAAAGAAGAGGAGTCATCTACCGGGCAGAAGCCCCTGGTGCCGCTCCTATGTTTGTTCAACCCAAAGCAGATGGCAAAAGAATCCGCCCCTTGGTTGATCTCAAACTACGGAATGAAAATACGGTTATGGACAGCTCCGCTATCCCAAACCAAACCCAGATCCTAAATGCAGTTGGACGGGCTAGATTCCGAAGTAAGATTGACCTAAGCGATGCCTACTTCCAAACAAGGTTAGACCCAGAAAGCGAACGATACAACAGTTTCAAAACACCCTTCGGAAGTTTCATTAGCCGAGTTATGTTACAAGGTGATATGAATGCGCCCGCCACCTTTATGCGAATTATGGAAAACCTCCTAAGCAAATACCTCCACCATTTTGTTTGGGTCTACATTGATGATATTCTCATTTTCTCGAACACCATAACAGAACACGCCTACCATATAGGTTTGGTTTGTACCAAACTTAGGGAAGCTAAATTTTATGCTAGCAGAAACAAATCAATCATATTTGCCGATAAACTCGATATCCTAGGACATGTTATAGATGATGAAGGAATACACGCAGCCCCAGGAAAAATAGCCTGTTTCACGGAATGGTCAACACCCCAGAATCAAAAAGAACTCATGCGATTCCTAGGACTAGTCAACTACATTTCCCAGTTCCTCCCACACCACGCCACTGTGACAGCGCTGCTCACAGACCTTACCGGCAACGCAGAATTTGCCTGGACCCACACTCATGACCAAGCCTTTACCAACATCAAGGATTTGATTAAAAACGCCAACGTTATTCAACCTATCGACTATAGTAAACCAGAACCGATATGGTTGATTACTGATGCATCGGATGTTGGAGTTGGAGCATGGGTTGGGCAAGGGGCCTCCCATGAAACGGCAAGGCCGGCGGCATTACGCAGCAGAAAGTTCACTAACTCATAGATGAACTATGGAACAACAGACAAGGAAGCCCTTGCTGTGATTGATGCTCTCGCCACTTTCAATCAGATCCTGATGGGCAAGACCTTCACTATTGTTACCGACCACCAACCGCTCACTAATCTTAAAACAGAAAAGATACCGGGAAGAAGAAGAACAAGATGGATAGGCGAGATCAGCAAATACGATGCAAAAATCATCTATACCCCAGGAAGAACGAACTATTTAGCTGATGCTCTCTCCCGCCTATACGAGAATCAAGACCTTGCAAACCCTCCCCTTGTTCACGACCACACAAGACAAAGCGAGGACAGCCCTGATGACACCTCCTATGAACAAGAACCGTCAATGGCTACCGCCAGCTCTGCCGCTCCCTCCAATCCTTTCTCTTACACCATGTACAGTGCTGCCAGAACAGAACGAAGAAAGGACATTGATGAAGAATGGAAAGACAATTGCACGCTCCGCAGCACACCTCCTCACGAACTTGAACAAAGCAGAACCCACTGGTCCCACTGTTATCACGACACCTGCCCTTTTCACCAAACTGAGATCAAGTTCGGCAACAGATACCAGCGACCGTACTATATGCCTGCTGATAATTCCAAAGACACCAGCTTCGATACCGCAGAAGGAGAAGAAGAAAGGATCGATGGAAATGAGCCAACCCAACACCCTCATGTCCTTAATCCTGCTCCAACGCGATACCAAGGCCTTGAAGAACTCGAACAAGCAGCAGCCTACGTGGATGCAATGTCGTATTTACAACCCCCACAGTCAGCCCCGCCATCCTCTCCTCCCATGATCGATTCACGACCACTATATGGTGGACCCTTACGAGTATATAACAATGAAACCATTATCTCGGTCATACCCCCTACTATTCCCGAGCATCGGCGTCAACTCTACGAAACCTTTGAGGAACAGGAAGCCCCTATCGAACCAACAAGAGGATCCCTAATCGAGGATGAATGAGATGTTAGATCAACCACAGAAGAATTAACCTCCTCTTTCTGAAGCCAAATGATAGCAGGATACCGCCATGACCCGATTTACTTCAAAGCCATGGATGCCTCCAGGCATGGAGACCTCGCCCCCTACAACATATCCAATGGAATGGTCTTTACCAGCACCCGTTATGGAGAACATTGCCTATACGTACCAAAAGGCCATATGTTCAACGGAATGACGATTAGAGAATATGTCATATCCGAGATTCACAACAAAGGACACCATAGTGCAGATCGCAACCTCCAATATGCCTCAGAATATGTCTACTGGCCTGAAATGCGAAAGGACTTCCGCGATTTTGTCAGGCAATGCGAACTCTGCCAGGCAAATAAGGAGCGAACACAACTTCCTGAAGGGAAAGCTCAGACCCTCCAACTACCATGTGAAATATTTGAATCCTATGCCATCGATTTCGCAGGACCATTCAACAAGTCCGCCGGATATGACACCATACTGGTAGCTGTGGATCGATTCTCTGGATACACCTGGTTAATACCAATGAAGGTTACCGACTCCTCCAAAGACACCTGGAATAACCTACAACGACACTTATTTACCCCCCACGGGTTCCCCTTATCTATTGTCAGTGATGCTGATCCCTGCTTTACCGCCAGATTCTGGAAGCAAACCTTAACCTCTCTCGGAATAAACCACATTATGGCTGCCCCAGGACACCATGAGACGAATGGCCAAGTAGAACGAAAAATCCGCGAGGTCAAGACCGGGATTAGGAACATGATCAATGAACGACAAACCAACTGGGAACCAGCCCTATTTGAACTAGCCGCATATATCAATGCCGGATTTTCAGATACCCTGGGAATGTCACCATATAAGGCAGTCTTTGGCCGCCAATACCCTCTCCTACCTACAACTCTATTCAAGAACTCCTCAGTCCCTGCCTCCGATGACCATCTAAACCGCCACCAAGCAATTCGGAACGATGCCTTGCAAGCTGTTAAGGCTGCCCGATTCCGAAGCACCACTACTGCCCAGAAACGACGTCGCAAACATGTTCCCATCTCACCAGGAGACATGCTCTTGGTACAAGTGTAGTACATGACTTTTCAGTTTGACCAATGTCGGACGCAGCAAGAAACTACAACCCCGATGGCGAGGACCCTTCAAAGTCATATCCTTTGACGAGCATACAGAGAATTACACTGTCCAGATGGATGGACGCATGTACCGCCGCAATACTGCAGTCTTCCACGCCTCAGCTGTCAAACGATTCCATCCCAATGACGACTCCAAGTTTCCTGGAAGGACCCACTCTCAGCCTGCACCTATCATCATCGAGAAAAAGGATGAATGAGAAGTTGAAGAAATCAGAGACCACCGCCTTTGGCATGGAAATGATCAATTCCTAGTCAAATGGAAAGGATATTCGACGAGCGAAAACAGTTGGGAACCACTGGAAGGACTTGAGCACGCTATGGATATGGTGAACGGATGGTGGAAAGACAACATGCCAAATGAATCCCTCCCCCCAACAATCAATTATATCACCATGTGCTGGACACCTACAATGCCAGAAACTGAGCGATGGCACACAGAACTCGAAACTAGAGATGGATTTTGGGCACCACACTTTGAGTCAGAGTTCGAAAGTAGCGATGAGGAGAATCAAGCTATGGAGCAGGCTCTCGACAACTTTATCTAGTCACCAATCACCATCCGAATACCATAACGATGTCAAACTATGTGGAGCTCAATGTGAGGCAGCGACAACACGTTGTTGGACTGTTGTTGAACCGCGATGTTATCCAACTTGAGGACTACTTCGAAATCCTCTGGATTGACTACTGTCCGGATTGTGATCATGCTTGGGTTGATGTACAGCACGAATCTGGTATTCGTAACTACTGTGATTTAGATTTCTTTGAGTCTAAGTGTTTCCGTAGAGTTTCCTCTTGTCCTTGGTGTGATACCTATGATGAAGAGTTTTTGGCGGAAACTGAAGCCATGAGTTTCTCGGAATCCGCCTTTGATGATTATTTGCTTTTGTTTGTTTAAACAGTTGTTTTGTTTTGGGGAATGTAACCGGTACGGGTACTTGGTTATTGGTTTTGTTTTATGTTTTGCTTTAAGTATCGCTTTGATACTTGGTTTTGTTTTATGTTTTGTTTTAAGTATCGCTTTGATACTTGGTTTGTTTTAAGTATCGTTTGATAATTGGTTTTGTTTTATGTTTTGTTTTAAGTATCGCTTTGATACTTAAAGAGTTTTACCAAAGAGTATCAATTGATACCCTTGATTAGTTTCGTTCATGCTAGACATGAACAGATTTGTGTATTTAAAGACCGCCTGTTTCTACGATAGAAAAGGCAGACTTCGACAGACAGTATTTCAATATACTTGGTTGAACGGTTACTTCTTTGTTCCTCAGTACGCCCTCGAAGCCTCCTTTAGTTCTCAGCTCTCGCCTCCTCTCTGGAAGAGCAGGCCACCTGCCAACTATCGTATCCATTATCGATAACGTGATTAGCACCTTGCGAACACGTTACATTTTTTTAACCTCAGCAAGTGGTTAAGAACCTGTCCCCGGATTTAGGCCTGATCAACCTATCGATATCCACCTCAGAACGCTAGCGGAGAGAAGCGGCAGAATTTCAGTATATTCGGCTTCATCTCAAACCCAAGATAGAGTCCTTCACGACCAGGAGTGGGAAGCAAATCCCACGGCAAGACCTTACTAGGAAGAAACAACCCCGGCGCTCTGCTAAAGAGCCCGGCGATCCGGTAAACACGGAAGATACACAACCTCCAGGAGAATTCCCTTCTGCTCCAGCAAAGAAGCCTTCCTTTGAACTTCCAATCGACCCCGAATCTAGTAGCGATTCAGATATGGCTAGCACAGGAGGAGGGCCTTCGGGAGGAGGGAAATCTCGGGCAAGACCTGAAGAAGAGGAGGTACCTGCAGCATTTGAACCCCATAAGTTTAAACTCCACCTCCCAGCGAAGTTCACAGGCGAAGGGAAAGACCTCAAACCTGAAGCTTTTGAACGATGGGCCACAGAACTCTCACACTTCCTACTCTTACAAGGAAAAGATGTGGAAGACCCTACAACCGGACTTATCATTGGATCATTCTGTGAAGGAAAGGCAACCGACGCATACCACCAATGCTATAAGGACTTCGGCAGGAATGTAAGATTAAGAGGATCTACAGTTCTCGATTACTTGAAAGGACGATTCCAATCCGGTATAACCAACGACCTCCTATACAACAAATTCAACCAGCTCCAGCAAGTTAACGGAACACATGTCAAGCCAATCACCAATGTGGCTACGGACCTAATAATATATAAGGATCGAATGGAGAGAGGAAGTATCTCCAAATACATCCTGAAGCGACGATTCTACGACACTATGCACCCTACCCTCCGGCAAGAGGTAGAACCACTTGAGGAAGACGGCGATGATATTGCAGTAATAATTGCTAGAGCAGAATGGAAGGACGCCATTCTCCATGAGACCAAGGCCTATAAAACACAGACATCCTCTAATAGGAACAGCCAGCCACGACACAAAACCTCCAGCAACTCTGAAGACAATACCCCACGAGTTTTCAAGAAGAAAACAAAATCCTCCAAAGAATCGAGGCGGCAAAAGGGAGAATGCTTTGAATGTGGAAAAACAGGGCACATGGTGTAACGTGTTCGCAAGGTGCTAATCACGTTATCGGTAATGGATACGATAGTTGGCAGGTGGCCTGCTCTTCAAGAGAGGAGGCGAGAGCTGAGAACTAAAGAAGGCTTCGAGGGCGTACTGAGGAACAAAGAAGTAACCGTTCAACCAAGTATATTGAAATACTGTCTGTCGAAGTCTGCCTTTTCTATCGTAGAAACAGGCGGTCTTTAAATACACAAATCTGTTCATGTCTAGCATGAACGAAACTAATCAAGGGTATCAATTGATACTCTTTGGTAAAACAAACCAAGTATCAAAACGATACTTAAAATAAAACATAAAACAAAACCAAGTATCAAACGATACTTAAAACAAACCAAGTATCAAAGCGATACTTAAAACAAAACATAAAACAAAACCAAGTATCAAACGATACTTAAAACAAGCCAAGTATCAAAGCGATACTTAAAACAAAACATAAAACAAAACGAAGTATCAAACGATACTGAAAACAAAACCAATAACCAAGTACCCGTACCGGTTACACATGGCAAAAAACTGTCCTACGAAGAAAGGAAAAGGAAAGACTATAAAAAAAGAGGCGTCGGCCAACAATATTGAAAGCGATTACGCTCCTTCCAGTGAATATGAAGAGATCCACATTGGATACATCGATGTGGAATGCAACAGTGTTCGACCTCCAGCTACATTCAAGGCACACACCGCCCTGGAAGGAACAATCCTAATCAATGGTAAAAAGGCTCGAGTCCTATTCGACACTGGCGCAATCGGAAGAGATATGATCCGTAATGCCTTTGTCTCTGTCCATGGACTTCCCACTCGAGACCTTAACCAACCCATACCAGTCAATATGGCTGTAAAAGGATCACGATCCACAAGCCATAAAACCTGTAGTGCAACCATTCGACTTGGTTCAGCAGTCCTACCCCCCCAGGAAATGCTGATTGGAAACTTAGCCAAATACGATGCCCTAATAGGCATGCCATTCCTGAACCGCCACAAAGCTATAATCAGGTGTGGGGAATCAAAGCCATCGATTTCCCAGATCAGAAGGTCAGAGTCTCATGCAAGCCAACAAGCGGAGAGTACCGAGCCGCAGTCTGTGAAGCAACTACCCAAAAACTATTGGATGAATACTCTGATGTTTTCCCTGATCAAATACCCGAAGAACTGCCACCTATGAGAGAGGTGAACCACCACATCCGCCTCCGAGATCCCTCCAATCTCAAGAACCAACCGACCTACTCTATTCCTGACGCATACAAAAGCCCACTTTGCAATTGGATCAACCAACAACAAAGAAGAGGAGTCATCTACTGGGCAGAAGCCCCAGGTGCCGCTCCTATGTTTGTTCAACCCAAAGCAGATGGCAAGAGGATCCGTCCCTTGGTTGATCTCAAACTACGGAATGAAAACACGGTTATGGACAGCTCCTCTATCCCAAACCAAACACAGATCCTAAATGCAGTTGGACGGGCTAGATTCCGAAGTAAGATTGACCTAAGCGATGCCTACTTCCAAACTAGGTTAGACCCAGAAAGCGAATGCTACAACAGTTTCAAAACACCCTTCGGAAGTTTCATTAGCCGAGTTATGTTACAAGGTGATATGAATGCGCCCGCCACCTTTATGCGAATTATGGAAAACCTCCTAAGCGAATACCTCCACCATTTTGTTTGGGTCTACATTGATGATATTCTCATCTTCTCGAACACCGCAACAGAACACGCCTACCATATAGGTTTGGTTTGTACCAAACTTAGGGAAGCTAAATTCTACGCTAGCAGAAACAAATCAATCCTGTTTGCCGACAAACTCGATATTCTAGGACATGTTATAGATGATGAAGGAATACACGCAGGCCCAGGACAAATAGCCTGTTTAACGGAATGGTCAACACTCCAGAATTAAAAAGAACTTATGCGATTCCTAGGACTAGTCAACTACATTTCCCAGTTCCTCCCACACCACGCCACTGTGACAGCGCCGCTCACAGACCTTACCGGCAATGCAGAATTTGCCTGGACCCACACTCACGACCAAGCCTTTACCAACATCAAGGAATTAATTAAAAACGCCAATATTATCCAACCTATCGACTATAGTAAACCAGAACCGATATGGTTGATTACTGACACATCAGATGTTGGAGTTGGAGCATGGATTGGGCAAGGGGCCTCCCATAAAATGGCAAGGCCGGCGGCATTACACAGCAGAAAGTTCACTAACTCACAGATGAACTATGGAACAACAGACAAGGAAGCCCTTGCTGTGATTGATGCTCTCGCCGCTTTCAATCACATCCTGATGGGCAATACCTTCACTATTGTTACCGACCACCAACCACTCACTAATCTTAAAACAGAAAAGATACCGGGAAGAAGAACAAGATGGATAGGCGAGATCAGCAAATACGATGCAAAAATCATCTATACCCCAGGAAGAACGAACTATTTAGCTGATGCTCTCTCCCGCCTATACGAGAATCAAGACCTTGCAAACCCTCCCCTTGTTCACGACCACACAAGACAAAGCGAGGACAGCCCTGACGACACCTCCTATGAACAAGAACCATCAATGGCTACCGCCAGCTCTGCCGCTCCCTCCAATCCTTTCTCTTACACCATGTACAGTGCTGCCGGAACAGAACGAGGAAAGGACATTGATGAAGAATGGAAAGACAATTGCACGCTCCGCAGCACACCTCCTCACGAACTTGAACAAAGCAGAACCCACTGGTCCCACTGTTATCACGACACCTGCCCTTTTCACCAAACTGAGATCAAGTTCGGCAACAGATGCCAGCGACCGTACTATATGCCTGCTGATGATTCCAAAGACACCAGCTTCGATACCGCAGAAGGAGAAGAAGAGAGGATCGATGGAAATGAGCCAACCCAACACCCTCATGTCCTTAACCCTTCTCCAACGCGATACCAAGGCCTTGAAGAACTCGAACAAGCAGCAGCCTACGTGGATGCAATGTCGTATTTACAACCCCCACAGTCAGCCCCGCCATCCTCTCCTCCCAGGATCGATTCACGACCACTATATGGTGGACCCTTACGAGTATACAACAATGAAACCATTGTCTCGGTCATACCCCCTACTATTTCTGAGCATCGGCGTCAACTCTACGAAACCTTTGAGGAACAGGAAGCCCCTATCGAACCAACAAGAGGATCCCTAATCGAGGATGAACGAGATGTTAGATTGACCACAGAAGAATTAACCTCCTCATTCTGAAGCCAAATAATAGCAGGATATCGCCATGACCCGATTTACTTCAAAGCCATGGATAGCTCCAGGCATGGAGACCTCGCCCCCTACAACATATCTAATGGAATGGTCTTTACCAGCACCCGTTATGGTGAACATTGCCTATACATACCAAAAGGTCACATGTTCAACGGAATGACTATTAGAGAATATGTCATATCCGAGATTCACAACAAAGGACACCATAGTGCCGACAGCAACCTTCAATATGCCTCAGAATATGTTTACTGGCCTGAAATGCGAAAGGATTTCCGCGATTTTGTCAAACAATGTAAACTCTGCCAGGCAAATAAGGAGCGAACACAACTACCTGAAGGGAAAGCACAGACCCTCCAACTACCATGTGAAATATTCGAATCGTATGCCATCAATTTTGCAGGACCATTCAACAAATCTGCTGGATTTGACACCATCTTCGTAGCTGTGGACCGATTTTCTGGATATACCTGGCTCCTTCCAATGAAAGTTACCGATTCCTCCAAAGACACCTGGAATAACCTCCAACGATACCTGTTTACCCCCCATGGGTACCCCTTATCTATTGTCAGTGACGCTGATCCCCATTTTACTGCCAGATTCTGGAAGCAAACCTTAACCTCCCTCGGAATAAACCACATTATGGCTGCCCCTGGACACCATGAGACTAATGGCCAGGCAGAACGAAAAATCCGCGAAGTTAAGACTGGAATTAGGAACATGATCAATGAACGACAAACCAACTGGGAACCAGCCCTTGTTGAGCTCGCTGCATATATCAATGCCGGATTTTCAGATTCCTTGGGAATGTCACCATATAAGGCAGTCTTTGGCCGTCAATACCCCCTCCTACCTACAACACTATTCAAGAACTCCTCAGTCCCTGCCTCTGACGACCACCTAAACCGCCACCAAGCAATTTGGAACGATGCCTTCCAAGCTGTTAAAGCTGCCCGATTCCGAAGCACCACTACTGCCCAGAAACGACGACGCAAACATATCCCGATCCCACAAGGAGACATGCTCATGGTACACGGTAACATGTTCATTACTAATGTCGGACGCAGCAAGAAACTGCAACCCCGATGGCGTGGACCCTTCAAAGTCATATCCTTTGACGAGCACACAGAGAACTACACTGTCCAGATGGATGGACGCATGTACCGCCACAATAATGCAGTCTTTCACGCTTCTGCTGTCAAACGGTTCCACCCAAATGACGACTCCAAGTTCCCTAGAAGAACCCACTCTCGACCCGCACCTATCATCATTGAAAAGAAAGATGAATGGGAAGTTGAAGAAATCCGAGACCACCGCCTTCGGCATGGAAACGATCAGTTCCTAGTCAAGTGTAAAGGATATCCGACGAGCGAAAACAGTTGGGAACCACTAGAGGGACTAGAACACGCTATGGATATGGTGAAAGAATGGTGGAAAGACAACATGCCAAACGAATCCCTCCCCCCAACAATCAATTATATCACCATGTGCTGGACACCTGCAATGCCAGAAACTGAGCGATGGCACGCAGAAGTCGAAGCTAGAGATGGATTTTGGGCACCACACTTTGAGTCGGAGTTTGAAAGCAGCGATGAAGAGAATCAAGCTATGGAGCAGGCCCTCGACAACCTTATCTAGTCACCAATCACCATCCGAATACCATAACGATGTCAAACTATGTGGAGCTCAATGTGAGGCAGCGACAACAGGTTGTTGGACTGTTGTTGAACCGCGATGCTATCCAACTTGAAGACTACTTCGAAATCCTCTGGATTGACTACTGTCCTGATTGTGATCATGCTTGGGTTGACGTACAGCACGAATCTGGTATTCGTGACTACTGTGATTTAGATTTCTTTGAGTCTAAGTGTTTCCTTAGAGTTTCCTCTTGTCCTTGGTGTGATACCTATGATGAAGAGTTTTTGGCGGAAACTGAAGCCATGAGTTTCTCGGAATCCGCCTTTGATGATTATTAGATTTTGTTTGTTTAAACAGTTGTTTTGTTTTGGGGAATGTAACCGGTACGGGTACTTGGTTATTGGTTTTGTTTTATGTTTTGTTTTAAGTATGGCTTTGATACTTGGTTTGTTTTAAGTATCGGTTTGATACTTTGTTTTGTTTTATGTTTTGTTTTAAGTATGGCTTTGATACTTGGTTTGTTTTAAGTATCGGTTTGATACTTTGTTTTGTTTTATGTTTTGTTTTAAGTATCGCTTTGATACTTGGTTTGTTTTAAGTATCGGTTTGATACTTTGTTTTGTTTTATGTTTTGTTTTAAGTATCGCTTTGATACTTGGTTTGTTTTAAGTATCGTTTGATACTTTGTTTTGTTTTATGTTTTGTTTTAAGTATCGCTTTGATACTTGGTTTGTTTTAAGTATCGTTTGATACTTGGTTTTGTTTTATGTTTTGTTTTAAGTATCACTTTGATACTTGGTTTGTTTTAAGTATCGTTTGATACTTGGTTTTGTTTTATGCTTTGTTTTAAGTATCGCTTTGATACTTAAAGAGTTTTACCAAAGAGTATCAATTGATACCCTTGATTAGTTTCGTTCATGCTAGACATGAACAGATTTGTGTATTTAAAGACCGCCTGTTTCTACGATAGAAAAGGCAGACTTCGACAGACAGTATTTCAATATACTTGGTTGAACTGTTACTTCTTTGTTCCTCAGTACGCCCTCGAAGCCTCCTTTAGATCTCAGCTCTCGCCTCCTCTCTGGAAGAGCACGCCACCTGCCAACTATCGTATCCATTATCGATAACGTGATTAGCACCTTGCAAACACGTTACATCCTTGGTCCCCCTTCTTTCTTGCTTGGGCCCTCAGTGCTGCATGCACTTCACTGTTTTTTCCCAGCCTCGAGCTGGTCCCCGCGAGAACCCGGTGTTCCTGACCCCCGTTGGGGGGGATGGCTTTGACCCGGAGAAATTGATTTTGCCACCCGCTTTTTTGGGTGTAGCCCGATTGGGGCGGGGGTGGTTGTTTTGTGGTGGTGTGCTGGCTTGGCTTGGCGGAGGAGGGGTGGCCCGGATGCAGCATCCCGGTCTCGTCACGCGGCGGTATGAGAACCGTAGAAAATAAGTGCTTCAGTGGGATCGGGGCTATGTGCACATGCATCTGCCGAGTGTGGTGGGGCATCCGAGGAGGAGGGTGAAACTTGCGAGGTTGGGCTGGGCTGGCGGGGTGGGTTTCTTTTGTGGTGGAGTGTTTGCGAGCTCACTTCGGGCGGGTAATGATGTATTGTGGCAGGTAGCCCGCTAGGTGGATTTCTTTAAGGAGGGCCTTGGGCTGGGGGCTGTATCTCATGCCGTACTCCGATTACTTTAGTTAGTAGGTGAGATAGTGGAAGAATAAAAGGTTTACACACACACACATACGGAGCGAGAAAAATTTAGGAAATTCCGGTACAGTTAGCGGGGCATTCCTGCAACCACACCAAGTTTATTTTTATTTGTGTACACATCATCTTTGTATCCGGTACAACCAGAATTCTCACTCAAAGAACTACTCCACCCCCTCACTCACGATACTCCTCCCTTAGTTGGTGTGGCCAATTACAGCCCTCCATCCTAAGGCTTCATTTCCTTTGAGAGTTTAGGACACTAGCCATAAGACCATCCTACTCACTCACCATGTCCTCCCAACCCTCGTCTCCGACCTTGCCGCATCTTCCCCACTCTCCCTCTCCCCTGGGAGGACCTAGATGCCCTACCAAGAGCCCAAGGGTCAACTCCCCCAGCCTCCTCCCGCCCGGCTCCCCTCAAGGAGTATCCCTCAACTCAACCCTCCCCATGTTTGCCACCATCAGGCACCAAAGAGGTTGTTCCAACGCTTTGATCAACATGGGAAACAGAATTGTGGCCAGGGGAAGTACTTTCCCCGAGGTCAGATGGGAGCTAGGATGTATGGACGCATGCTATGTCCTCCTCACGGGAAACACAAAAGCCCCGACCATAGCGGCACCCCAACCGGAACTTCCAGGTTTCAGGACTACGCTCCCGAAAATCTTCAGCAACGAAGCGGTGGACGCAGCTGACACCGACGCCCTAGCCTTCCTGGTAGCAGCAGCTTCCTCCTACCACCCGTCACAAGAAAGCCCTGTGCCAGTATCCCAGATACCACAGGTCCCAGCCTCCTCCCCACCGCTGGACGAGGGGAATGAACCCATCGACCAGTCCCAAGACATCGGAGTAACCGAAACGTAAGTTGTGAAAGATGTAGCAATGTCCCTGGGAAATGGGAGAAACACGGACCAAACCGGGCTGGGAGACAGCCAACATGCCCACGGATCAAGCGAAGTGCCGGAGAGCTCGGCCCCCCAGAATGCACCAAGGCAGGTGCGCTTCTCCTCCCCCCTGACCACAACAAGAGAAATCCCGGGAACCCTAACCGGTAACATAACAAACAACCCGGACTCTTCAAAAACCCAAAACTACCCCACTACCCCCTCCTCCCTGTATGAATCGGCGGAAGTCGAACTCACACCAGAAGAAAAGGAGGAACTAGAACGCCCCGTCACCATCGGCATCATGGTCGGTTTCATCCATTGGCTGGAAAAGAAGTTCCAGGAGCAGATGCAAGCCATGGAGGCACGACTCACCGGGGAAATAAGGCTAAGAACCAGACAGTCCAGCACTGGCTCGTCTACCCCCACCCCCACCCCCTCCCCATTCACTGCCCCCAGACAGCCCAGAGCCCCAGCCCCAGCCCCGAACCAGAACCCCCCCCTCCAAACAAATTTTAAGAAAGCTCAAGGGAGATGCACCAGTGCCAGCAACGCAGGTTGGAGTGAGCACCAGGACAGAAGAAGCCGCCCCACAGAAAGCGGCACTCAAGCAGACGTGGGCCGCCATTACGTCCTCTGGAATCGATGTTGATGGCTTCCGGCTAGTCCCAACAAAGAAGAGGAGACAAGAGCCAGCCCCAGGCATCCAAGAAACAGCGCCCTCGGCACCCTCAACCCCGCACGCCAGGCAAAGGAGGCGCCTCATTCGGTCAGTAGCAAGGGGCCGCAGGATAGGAGCAGCGGGGCTGTCACCAGCCAGGATCAGAGACGCGGTCAACGCAGCATCCAGGGTTAAGTTCGCATAGGCAGAATTTAACCGAAACGACGACCCTGGTACTCACCACCATGGGAGACCTATCGGCCGAACCAGCCCTTAACGATGTATCGGCAATCACCAAGGCCCTGAACGAGATCGACATTTTTGGCTTCAGCATCACCACAGATACGCCGTCCATCAACATCGTCATCAACAGCATACCGCTAGGTGACGAAGATTGGACACCTGAAGAATGGGACGCGGACTCTGATAGGTGGGAGGACCTGACGAAGGAAATCTCCAAGTACAACCCACAGGTCCGGCTGCTAGACAGACCTAAATGGCTCAGGTCCCCGACAGCACTTAAGGCTGAAGGAAAAGTCAAATCCTCGGCAATCGTGGCGGTAGAGGCAAACGATTGGATCATGGCGGAAACAAGAAAACTCCTACCGAGCATGGCCATCTTTGGCATGAGGTGCACCTTCCGGAAATACGTAAAGAAAGACTCCTCAACCTGCTGCGCGAGATGCCCGCAGTTTGGGCACCACACCGTTCACTGCAGGATGGAGGCCATATGCAAATACTGCGGGGGGAGACACCACACCAAGGACCACCTCTGCGCACAGACGTACTGTACGGCAGGAAAGGGAAAGATGTGCTCCCACACCATGAGAAGATGTGTTAATTTGGAAAAAACCTTTCATTTCCCGGGAAATAGCCACTGCCCAACCAAAATTAGGGGGAATTCCCCGACACAACCCCTTACGGCAGTGGAAAAAGGAAAAGCCCCAGCAGGGCTGGCCCCCCCCCCCCCGACACCCAAATAAATATGGCGACAACAGATATAATATACCGCAACGTAGGCGGGTCTATGAACATTGTCACTGAGTTACTGAAACTCTCAAAAAAACGGAAACCGAAAATAATAGCAATTGCAGAGTGCCCTCTTGAAAATCAGGACTGGATACACCTGGAAGGGTTTACATGCTACGCAAGCACAAAAGCGATGAAATACGGCTGTGCCGTATATATTTTAGATAAATACGTGCACATATTTGTGGTCGAACGGATAACGTGACAATACATCACACTGTGGACCGGAGGTACTGAAATTACTTTTGTGCTACCAGAGACCTTCGGCGAGGGACTTTGACACGACAGACCAGTGGCACACGCACGGGGGAAGCAACATTTTAATAGGGGACATGAACGCACACCACCCCGCATGGTCACAGGGACACCAGAACGCGGCTGGGCTAAGACTAGCCAGATGGATAGACGACAGGGACATGGCGGTAAGAAACCCCCACATAATCACCCACCCGTCCAACGCAACCAACCCAAATGGGACAACCCTGGACCTCATTGCTACCGACAGGGGACAAAGAATCGAAGTACGAGCACTGAACCTGGCAACAGCAAGCCACAAGGTACTGATAATAAAAACCAGTTTCATATGGAAGGACGACGGGGAAAGGCCGCTAAGGCACGACAAAGCGGACTGGGAAGCCATTAGGGCCGAGATCAGCCTCATGGACGACCACAAGGACTGTAACCGGTACGGGTACTTGGTTATTGGTTTTGTTTTATGTTTTGTTTTAAGTATCGCTTTGATACTTGGTTTGTTTTAAGTATCGTTTGATACTTGGTTTTGTTTTATGTTTTGTTTTAAGTATCGCTTTGATACTTGGTTTGTTTTAAGTATCGTTTGATACTTGGTTTTGTTTTATGTTTTGTTTTAAGCATCGCTTTGATACTTAAAGAGTTTTACCAAAGTGTATCGATTGATACCTTTGATTAGTTTCGTTCATGCTAGACATGAACAGATTTGTGTATTTAAAGACCGCCTGTTTCTACGATAGAAAAGGCAGACTACGACAGACAGTATTTCAATATACTTGGTTGAATGGTTACTTCTTTGTTCCTCAGTACGCCCTCGAAGCCTCCTTTAGTTCCCAGCTCTCGCCTCCTCTCTGGAAGAGCAGGCCACCTGCGAACTATCGTATCCATTATCGATAACGTGATTAGCACCTTGCGAACACGTTACATTTTTTTAACCTCAGCAAGTGGTTGAAAACCTGTACCCCCGGATTTAGGCCTGATCAACCTATCGATATCCACCTCAGGACGCTAGCGGAGAGAAGCGGCAGAATCACAGCACATTCGGCTTCATCTCAAACCCAAAATAGAGTCTTTGACGACCAGGAGTGGGAAGCAAATCCCACGGCGAGACCTTACAAGGAAGAAACAATCTCGGCGCTCTGCTAAAGAGCCCGGCGATCCTGCAAACACGGAAGATACACAACCTCCAGGAGAATTCCCTTCTACTCCAGCCAAGAAGCCTTCCTTTGAACCTCCAAACGACCCCGAATCTAGTAGCGAATCAGATATGGCTAGCACAGGAGGAGGGCCTTCTGGAGGAGGGAAATCGCGGGCAAGGCCTGAAGAAGAGGAGGTACCCGCAGCATTTGAACCCCCTAAATTTAAACTTCACCTCCCAGCGAAATTCACAGGCGAAGGGAAAGACCTCAAGCCTGAAGCTTTTGAACGATGGGCCACAGAACTCTCACACTTCCTACTCTTACAAGGAAAAGATGTGGAAGACCCTACAACCGGACTTATCATTGGATCATTCTGTGAAGGAAAGGCAACCGACGCATACCACCAATGCTATAAGGACTTCGGCGGGAATGTAAGATTAAGAGGATCTACAGTTCTCGATTACTTGAAAGGACGATTCCAATCCTCTATAACCAACGACCTCCTATACAACAAATTCAACCAGCTCCAGCAAGTTAACGGAACACATGTCAAGCGAATCACCGATGTGGCTACGGACCTAATAATGTATAAGGATCGAATGGAGAGAGGAAGTATCTCGAAATACATCCTGAAGCGAGGATTCTACGACACTATGCACCCTACCCTCCGGCGAGAAGTACAACCACCCAAGGAAGACGGCGATGATATTGCAGTAATGATTGCTCGAGCAGAACGAACGGACGCCATTCTCCATGAGACCAAGGCCTACAAACCACAGACATCCTCTAGTAGGAACAGCCAGCCATGACACAAGGCCTCCAGTAACTCTGCAGACGATACCCTACGGGTTTTCAAGAAGAAAACAAAATCCTCCAAAGAATCGAGACGGCAAAAGGGAGAATGCTTTGAATGTGGAAAAACAGGGCACATGGCAAAAAACTGTCCTACAAAGAAAGGAAAAGGAAAGACTATAAAAAAAGAGGCGTCGGCCAACAACATTGAAAGCGATTACGCTCCATCCAGTGAATATGAAGAAATCCACATTGGATACATCGATGTGGAATGCAACAGTGTTCGACCTCCGGCTACATTCAAGGCACACACCGCTCTGGAAGGAACAATCTTAATCAATGGTAAAAAGGCTCGAGTCCTATTCGACACTGGCGCAATCGGACGAGATATGATCAGCAATGCCTTTGTTTCTGTCCATGGACTCCCCACTCGAGACCTTAACCAACCCATACCAGTCAATATGGCTGTAAAAGGATCACGATCTACAAGCCATAAAACCTGTAGTGCAACCATTCGACTTGGTTCAGCAGTCCTACCCCCCCAGGAAATGCTGATTGGAAACTTAGCCAAATACGATGCCCTAATAGGCATGCCATTCCTGAACCGCCACAAAGCTATAATCAGGTGTGGGGAATCAACCATCGATTTCCCAGATCAGAAGGTCAGAGTCTCATGCAAGCCAACAAGCGGAGAATTCCGAGCGGCAGTCTGTGAAGCAACTACCCAAAAACTATTGGATGAATACTCTGATGTGTTCCCTGACCAAATACCCGAAGAACTACCACCTATGAGAGAGGTGAACCACCACATCCGCCTCCGAGACACCTCCAATCTTAAGAACCAACCGACCTACTCTATTCCTGACGCATACAAAAGCCCACTTTGCGATTGGATCAACCAACAACAAAGAAGAGGAGTCATCTACCGGGCAGAAGCCCCAGGTGCCGCCCCTATGTTTGTTCAACCCAAAGCAGATGGCAAGAGGATCCGTCCCTTGGTTGATCTCAAACTACGGAATGAAAACACGGTTATGGACAGCTCCGCTATCCCAAACCAAACACAGATCCTAAATGCAGTTGGACGGGCTAGATTCCGAAGTAAGATTGATCTAAGCGATGCCTACTTCCAAACTAGGTTAGACCCAGAAAGCGAATGCTACAACAGTTTCAAAACACCCTTCGGAAGTTTCATTAGCCGAGTTATGTTACAAGGTGATATGAATGCGCCCGCCACCTTTATGCGAATTATGGAAAACCTCCTAAGCGAATACCTCCACCACTTTGTTTGGGTCTACATTGATGATATCCTCATTTTCTCGAACACTGCAACAGAACACGCCTACCATATAGGTTTGGTTTGTACCAAACTTAGGGAAGCTAAATTTTACGCTAGCAGAAACAAATCAATCCTGTTTGCCGATAAACTCAACATTCTAGGACATGTTATAGATGATGAAGGAATACACGCAGCCCCAGGAAAAATAGCCTGTTTAACCGAATGGTCAACACCCCAGAATCAAAAAGAACTCATGCGATTCCTGGGCCTAGTCAACTACATTTCCCAGTTCCTCCCACACCACGCCACTGTGACAGCAGCGCTCACAGACCTTACCGGCAACGCAGAATTTGCCTGGACCCACACTCACGACCAAGCCTTCACCAACATCAAGGAATTGATTAAAAACGCCAATGTTATCCAACCTATCGACTATAGTAAACCAGAACCAATATGGTTGATTACTGACGCATCGGATGTTGGAGTTGGAGCATGGGTTGGGCAAGGGGCCTCCCATGAAACGGCAAGGCCGGCGGCATTACACAGTAGAAAGTTCACTAACTCACAGATGAACTATGGAACAACAGACAAGGAAGCCCTTACTGTAATTAATGCTCTCGCCGCTTTCAATCACATCCTGATGGGCAACACCTTCACTATTGTTACCGACCACCAACCGCTCACTAATCTTAAAACAGAAAGGATACCGGGAAGGAGAAGAACAAGATGGATAGGCGAGATCAGCAAATACGATGCAAAAATCATCTATACCCCTGGAAGAACGAACTATTTAGCTGATGCTCTCTCCCGCCTATACGAGAATCAAGACCTTGCAAACCCTCCCCTTGTTCACGACCACACAAGACAAAGCGAGGACAGCCCTGACGACACATCCTATGAACAAGAACCGTCAATGGCTACCGCCAGCTATGCCGCTCCCTCCAATCCTTTCTCTTACACCATGTACAGTGCTGCCAGAACAGAACGAAGAAAGGACATTGATGAAGAATGGAAAGACAATTGCACGCTCCGCAGCACACCTCCTCACGAACTTGAACAAAGCAGAACCCACTGGTCCCACTGTTATCACGACACCTGCCCTTTTCACCAAACTGAGATCAAGTTCGGCAACAGATACCAGCGACCGTACTATATGCCTGCTGATAATTCCAAAGATACCAGCTTCGATACCGCAGAAGGAGAAGAAGAAAGGATCGATGGAAATGAGCCAACCCAACACCCTCATGTCCTTAATCCTGCTCCAACGCGATACCAAGGCCTTGAAGAACTCGAACAAGCAGCAGCCTACGTGGATGCAATGTCGTATTTACAACCCCCACAGTCAGCCCCGCCATCCTCTCCTCCCATGATCGATTCACGACCACTATATGGTGGACCCTTACGAGTATACAACAATGAAACCATTGTCTCGGTCATACCCCCCACTATTCCCGAGCATCGACGTCAACTTTACGAAACCTTTGAGGAAGAGGAAGCCCCTATCGAACCAACAAGAGGATCCCTAATCGAGAATGAACGAGATGTTAGATCAACCACAGAAGAATTAACCTCCTCTTTCCGAAGCCAAATGATAGCAGGATACCGCCATGACCCGATTTACTTCAAAGCCATGGATGCCTCCAGGCATGGAGACCTCGCCCCCTACAACTTATCCAATGGAATGGTCTTTACCAGCACCCGTTATGGAGAACATTGCCTATACGTACCAAAAGGCCATATGTTCAACGGAATGACGATTAGAGAATATGTCATATCCGAAATTCACAACAAAGGACACCATAGTGCAGATCGCAACCTCCAATATGCCTCAGAATATGTCTACTGGCCTGAAATGCGAAAGGACTTCCGCGATTTTGTCAGGCAGTGCGAACTCTGCCAGGCAAATAAGGAGCGAACACAACTTCCTGAAGGGAAAGCTCAGACCCTCCAACTACCATGTGAAATATTTGAATCCTATGCCATCGATTTCGCAGGACCATTCAACAAGTCCGCCGGATATGACACCATACTGGTAGCTGTGGATCGCTTCTCTGGATACACCTGGTTAATACCAATGAAGGTTACCGACTCCTCCAAAGACACCTGGAATAACCTACAACGACACTTATTTACCCCCCACGGGTTCCCCTTATCTATTGTCAGTGATGCTGATCCCCACTTTACCGCCAGATTCTGGAAGCAAACCCTAACCTCTCTCTGAATAAACCACATTATGGCTGCCCCAGGACACCATGAGACTAACGGCCAAGTAGAACGAAAAATCCGCGAGGTCAAGACCGGGATTAGGAACATGATCAATGAACGACAAACCAACTGGGAACCAGCCCTATTTGAACTAGCCGCATATATCAATGCCGGATTTTCAGATACCCTGGGAATGTCACCATATAAGGCAGTCTTTGGCCGCCAATACCCTCTCCTACCTACAACTCTATTCAAGAACTCCTCAGTCCCTGCCTCCGATGACCATCTAAACCGCCACCAAGCAATTCGGAACGATGCCTTCCAAGCTGTTAAGGCTGCCCGATTCCGAAGCACCACTACTGCCCAGAAACGACGACGCAAACATATCCCGATCCCAGAAGGAGACATGCTCATGGTACACAGTAACATGTTTATTACCAATGTTGGACGCAGTAAGAAACTGCAACCCCGATGGCGTGGACCCTTCAAAGTCATATCCTTTGACGAGCACACAGAGAACTACACTGTCCAGATGGATGGACGCATGTACCGCCGCAATAATGCAGTCTTTCACGCTTCTGCTGTCAAACGGTTCCACCCAAATGACGACTCCAAATTCCCCGGAAGAACCCACTCTTGACCCGCACCTATCATCATCGAGAAGAAGGATGAATGGGAAGTTGAAGAAATCAGAGACCACCGCCTTTGGCATGGAAATGATCAATTCCTAGTCAAGTGGAAAGGATATCCGACGAGCGAAAACAGTTGGGAACCACTAGAGGGACTAGAGCACGCTATGGATATGGTGAACAAATGGTGGAAAGACAACATGCCAAACGAATCCCTCCCCCCAACAATCAATTATATCACCATGTGCTGGACACCTACAATGCCAGAAACTGAGCGATGGCACGCAGAACTCGAAGCTAGAGATGGATTTTGGGCACCACACTTTGAGTCGGAGTTTGAAAGCAGCGATGAAGAGAATCAAGCTATGGAGCAGGCCCTCGACAACCTTATCTAGTCACCAATCACCATCCGAATACCATAACGATGTCAAACTATGTGGAACTCAATGTGAGGCAGCGACAACAGGTTGTTGGACTGTTGTTGAACCGCGATGCTATCCAACTTGAAGACTACTTCGAAATTCTCTGGATTGACTACTGTCCTGATTGTGATCACGCTTGGGTTGACGTACAGCACGAATCTGGTATTCGTGACTACTGTGATTTAGATTTCTTTGAGTCTAAATGTTTCCTTAGAGTTTCCTCTTGTCCTTGGTGTGATACCTATGATGAAGAATTTTTGGCGGAAACTGAAGCCATGAGTTTCTCGGAATCCGCCTTTGATGATTATTAGGTTTTTGTTTGTTTAAACAGTTGTTTTGTTTTGGGGAATGTAACCGGTACGGGTACTTGGTTATTGGTTTTGTTTTATGTTTTGTTTTAAGTATCGCTTTGATACTTGGTTTGTTTTAAGTATCGTTTGATACTTGGTTTTGTTTTATGTTTTGTTTTAAGTATCGCTTTGATACTTGGTTTGTTTTAAGTATCGTTTGATACTTGGTTTTGTTTTATGTTTTGTTTTAAGCATCGCTTTGATACTTAAAGAGTTTTACCAAAGTGTATCGATTGATACCCTTGATTAGTTTCGTTCATGCTAGACATGAACAGATTTGTGTATTTAAAGACCGCCTGTTTCTACGATAGAAAAGGCAGACTACGACAGACAGTATTTCAATATACTTGGTTGAACGGTTACTTCTTTGTTCCTCAGTACGCCCTCGAAGCCTTCTTTAGTTCTCAGCTCTCGCCTCCTCTCTGGAAGAGCAGGCCACCTGCCAACTATCGTATCCATTATCGATAACGTGATTAGCACCTTGCGAACACGTTACAAGGACTACCCAGCTGAAGTGCAAAAGGAACTTACGCGCATAGCCAGAAAACACACTCCTCTCAAAAAACCGGGAAGCAAGGCCTTTTGGAACAAGTCCCTGCAGTAAGAACAAAAGGAGGTCCTCAGACTCGTATACAAATATCCCCAACACCCGGAACTAAGGGAGAAAAAGAAGAACCTGCGGAAAGCCATAATGGAAGCCAAACTCGAAGCTAACGGGAAAACCCTTCAGGAGGAAACAGATCCCGAATGCTTCAGGACGGTCCGACCAAGGACCACCAAACATCCCATACCGGCACTCTCCAAAGAAAACAGCGAAGTGGTAGCGGAACACGGGGACATCGCCCAAGAAATCCACACGGCCCTATACGGAGGAGAGAGGAGGCGGACCAGGGAGCAAATAAACAATGAACGGGAACCACTACAAATAGAGACTCTAGACGCGGCCATCAAACTGTCACCGAACGGAGCGGCAAGTGGACCAGACAATATCACCACTAGGCTCGTAAAATGCTTTAGGAAAATGAGGGAACCCCTGTTCCTAAGGATGATGAACCGAGCATGGAGAGAAGGAACCCCAGAAAGCTGGAAGGTTAGTACCACCATACTGATACCCAAGCTAAACAAACCGTCATACACAGTGGCAAAAAGTTGGAGGCCAATACAACTACAATCTATACTGGCAAAGACCCAAGAAAGAGCGGCAGTCATACGGATAGCAAGGCTCGAAATCCTGGAAGACAATATATTCGGAGGGAGAAAGAGATACGGCACAACAGACGCCATACATGCCCTAAACGACGTAATGGATACAGCTGGGAAAGCTGGCAAATGCATCACCACCCTCAACGTCCAAGGGGGATTTGACCATCTACAGATGGGTAAGGTATGCGACAGGCTCGGAAAACACTCAGGTCACCTGGCACAATGGGTCTGGCACTGGGCCACCGATAGGACGACCAGCTACCGGTTCAACAGTAGAACGTCCAGAGGATATGCCACTGACAAGGGCACACCACAGGGCTCCCCCCTGTCGCCAATACTTTTCCTGATCAGCATGCTAGAAACAGCAAAAGTACAGGCAGCCCCATCCCAGAAAGCGGAAACCAAGGTCCTGATGTACGTGGACGACATCTTGATAGCAACAACATACCGAGACGTGAGAGAGGGAAAAAGGGTGCACCAGGAAACCATTAGAGGACTTGAGGTAACCGCAGCCAAAGACGGGTACGAGTTCGCACCCAGTAAAGCCGAAACAATCTTCGTACAAACACCACTGCAGAACAAATTCGAAGTCCGCCTACGGGGCCAGGAACCACCCGGTCAAAGCCACCTAAGATGGCTCCGATACTTCCTAATGGACAAATGGAAATGGGACCACCATGTCAGGCACTGGATCAATAAAGCCACCAGCTCCGGGCACCGCATAAGGGCAGTAACGTCCAGATACAGCAAAGGGGGACTGAATGCGGAGACAACACTGCGACTAATTAAGGGCCTGATAATCCCACAGTTGACATACGGGATAGAAATATGGGGAAACAAAGGCCTGATAAGAGAAGCGCAGGCGGCCCTCAACAAGATAATCCGAACCGCCTTTGGACTGAAAAAGAAAACACCAGTCTTGGCCTTCCTTACCGAGCTCGGGATCCCACCACTGGACCTCATAATGCAATTCAGACAAAACTTACTGGCACTATGAGCCTCTACCAAGGACCGCCACAACACTTGGACAAAGAGGTGGATGACCAAACACCGGGCAGAAGACATTATCGCCACCACCGGTAATTACCAGCTAGGCAAAGACGCGCTCAAAAACCAATTGCAACATGGCTGGGCAGAAAGAGTCACCAATGAAGGCACCAGGTACCAAGGAAGACCTGGTAAATCGCACAAGCACCTACACTCCCTAACCAGGCAAAGTTTTAAAAGGCTGCTAGGGTTAAGGGCAACGGCGGGTTGGCCATACCAGGAGATAACCGGCGCCAGGAGGTAGTGTCCATGCGACCGGGACATAATCACCTTTGACCACCTAGCAAACAGATGTGAGGTAACGACCACTACGACGATTGGACTCTACGACAATAAAAGGCAAGGAGAACTCCTTCAATGGATGGACGACTGGCCACAAGAGCTTAGTGGAAAACCAGAAATGGCCAGAGACGAGAACGGTACCCAACAACCAGACGCCGCCCAGGTGGTCGGAGCCAACGTTAACCTACCCACGAGCCAACTGACGCAAAAGCCGGTGAAACCCAGGCCACAACGACCCTGTGCGATATGCGGAGAAATGGTACTAAGGGACGTGCAGCATGAGTCGGCACACACCAGAAAGCACGACCAGGCGAGAAAGGGCCGATAGACTACAATGGTGGAGGACACGGAGGAGGCGCCCAGTGGATCAGGGGAGCAATGCTGGTCAGATTGCTATTTCATAATGTACACGACCACGGGGCCTAGGGGGCAGGTGTGGGTTTCTTTTGTTTGTTTGGATTTCCTTTGTTCACGACCATGGGGCCGGGGGGCAGGCGTGAGTTTCTTTTGTTTGGTTTGGGATTTCTTTTGTTTACGACCATGGGGCCGAAGGGGCAGGTGTGGGTTTCCTTTGTTCGCTTGGATCTCCTTTGTTCACAACCATGGGGCCGAAGGGCAGGAGTGGGTTTCTTTTGTGTTGGACCAAATTGTTTGAGGGAAAGGAGCAGGGGGGGGAGGGAGTTTCCTTTGTATGGCCTACAGGGGGATGTAGCGAAGGATTTCATTGAGGGGGGCCCAGGGCTGGGGGCAGTATCCTACGCCATACTCCGATTACTTTAGTTAGTAGGTGAGATAGCGGAAGAATAAAAGGTTTACACATACACACACACACACATGGAGCGAGAAAAATTTCGGAAATTCCGATACAATTAGCGGGGCATTCCTGCAACCACATCAAGTTTATTTTTGTTTGTGTACACATCATCTTTCCATCCGGTACAACCAGAATTTTCACTCAAAGAACTACTCCACCCCCTTACTCACGATATTCCTCCCTTAGGTGGTGTGGCCAATCACAGCCCTCCATCCTAAGGCTTCATTTCCTCTGAGAGTTTAGGACGCTGGCCATAAGACCATCCTACTCACTCACCATGTCCTCTCAACCCTCGTCCCCGGCTCTGCCGTACCTCCCCCACTCCCCCTCTCCCCTAGGAGGACCCAGAAGCCCTACCAAAAGCCCATGGGTCAACTCCCCCAGCCTCCTCCCACCCAGCTCCCCGCAGGGAGTATCTCTTAACTCAACCCTCCCCATGTTCGCCACTATCAGGCACCAGAGAGGTTGTCCCAACGTCTTGATCAACGTGGGAAACAGGATTGTGGCCAGGGGAAGTACTTTCCCCGAGGTCAGACGGGAACTAGGATACATGGACGCATGCTATGTCCTCCTCACCGGAAACACAAAAGCCTCGACCATAGCGGCACCCCAACCAGAACTGCCGGGCTTCAGGACAACGCTCCAGAAAATCTTTGGCAATGAAGCGGTAGACGCAGCCGACACCGACGCCCTGGCCTTTCTGGCAGCAGCAGCTTCCTCCTACTACCCGTCACAAGAGAGCCCTGTGCCAGTATCCCAGATACCACAGGTCCCAGCCTCCTCCCCGCCGCTAGACGAAGAAGCTGAAGCCATGGACTAGTCCCAAGACATCGGAGTAACCGAAACACAGGTTACGCAAGATGTAGCGATGTCCCTAGGGAATGGAAAAAACACGGACCAAACCGGACTAGGAGACAGCCAGCACGCCCACGGCCCAAGCGAAGTGCCAGAGAGCTCGGCCCCTCAAAATGCACCGAGGCAGGTACGCTTCTCTTCCCCCTTGACCACGACAAGAGAAATCCCAGGAACTCAAACCGGCAACATGACAAACAATCCAGGCTCCTCACAAAAGGAAAATACCCCCCCCCCCCTCCCCCTCCTCCTTGTACGAATCGACCGAGGTCGAGCTCACACCAGAAGAAAAAAAGGAACTAGAACGCCCCGTTACAGTCGGCATTATGGTCAGCTTCATCCACCAATTGGAAAGGAAATTTCAAGAACAAATGCAGGCCATGGAGGCACGACTCACCGGGGAAATAAGGGTAAGAACTAGGGAGGGCAATAACGGGACTCCCACTCCCACCCCCAACCCCAACCCTTCCCTTTTCACTGCCCCCAGACAGCCCAGAGCCCCAACCCCAGCCTCCAACCAGAACTCCCCCCCAAACCACAATGCTGCACCACAGCCCCCCCCCCCAAGCAAATTTTAAAAAAACCCAAAGGAGATGCACTGGCATCAGCACAGCAAGCCGAAGCAAGCACCAGGACAGCAGGAGCCGCCCCACAAAAAACGGCCCTCAGACAGACATGGGCCGCCATTACGTCCTCCGGAATCGATGTTGACGGCTTCCAGCTAGTCCCAGCAAAGAAGAGGAGACAAGAACCAGCCCCAGGAGTCCGAGAAATGGCGCCATCGGCACCCTCAACCCCGCACGCCAGGGAAAGGAGGCTCCTCATTCGGTCAGTGGAAAGGGGCCGCAGGATAGGAGCAGCAAGTCTGTCACCAGCCAGAATCAGAGACGCGGTCAACTCCGCGTCCAGAGTCAAGTTCGCATATGCAGAATTTAACCGAAACGACGACCTGGTACTCACCACCATGGGAGACCTACCAGCCGAACCGGCCCTTAACAACGTATCAGCAATCACCAAGGTCCTGAACGAAATCGACGTTTTTGGTTTCAACATCGCCACAGACACGCCGTCCATCAACATTGTCATCAATAGTATACCACTAGGTGATGAGGACTGGACACCCGAAGAATGGGACACAGACTCTGATAGATGGGAGGACCTAGTGAAGGAAATCTCCGAATACAACCCGCAGGTCCGGCTGCTAGACAGACCTAAGTGGCTCAGATCCCCGACAGCGCTTAAGGCGGAAGGAAAAGTCAAGTCCTCGGCAATCGTAGCGGTAGAGGCCAACAATTGGATCATGACGGAAACAAGAAAACCCCTCCCGAGCATGGCCATCTTTTGGCATGAGGTGCACCTTCTGAAAATATGTGACAAGGGACTTGTCAACCTGCTGCGCGAGGTGCCTGCAGTTGGGACACCACGCCGTCCATTGTAGGATGGAGGCCATATGCAAATACTGTGGGGGGAGATACCATACCAAGGACCACCTCTGCGCACAGACGTACTGTACGGCAGGAAAGGGAAAGATGTGCTCCCACACCCTGAGAAGATGTGTCAACTGTGAAGAGACCACCCATTTCGCCGGAGATAGCCACTGCCCAACCAGGACTAGGGCGATATCCCCAGTGCCACCCCCTATGGCAGCCGACAAAGGAAAAGCACCAGCAGCGCTGGCCCCCCCCCCCAACGCCCAAATAAATATGGCGACAACAGATATAATATACCACAATGTCGGCGGGTCCATGAACATTGTCACAGAGTTACTGAAACTCTCACAAAAATGGAAAACAAAAATAATAGTAATTGCAGAATGCCCCCTTGAGAATCAAGATTGGATGCATTTGGAAGGATTCACATGCTACGCGAGCACAAAGGCGATGAAATACGGCTGCGCCGTATATATTTTAGATAAATACGTGCACATGTTTGTGGTCGAGCGGATAACATCACAATACATCACACTGTGGACAGGAGGCACCGAAATTACCTTCAGCTACCAGAGACCTTCCGCAAGAGACTTTGACCCAACAGACCAATAGCACACACACGGGGAAAGCAACATCCTAATAGGGAACATGAATGCACACGACCCCACATGGTCACAGGGGCACCAGAACACGGCCAGAGTAAAGCTAGCCAGGTGGATGGACGGCAGGGACATGGAAGTAAGAAACCCCCACATAATCACCCACCCGCCCAACGCAACCAATCCAAAAGGAACAACCCTGGACCTTGTGGCTACCAGCAGAGACCAAAGAATCGAAGTACAGGCGCTGGACCTGGCGACAGCAAGCCACAAGGCACTGATAATAAAAACCAGTTTCATATGGAACGATGATGGGGAGAAACCACTAAGGCACGACAAGGCGGACTGGGAAGCCATCAGAGCTGAGATCAGCCTAATGGACGACCACGAGGACCACCCAGCCGAGGTGCAAAAGGAGCTCATACACATAGCCAGAAGACACACCCCCCTCAAGAAACCGAGAAGCAAGGCCTTCTGGAACAAATCCCTGCAACAAGAACGAAAAGAGGTCCTCAGGCTCGTACATAAATACCCCCAACACCCGGAACTAAGGGAAAAAAAGAAGAACCTGCGGAAAGCCATAGCGGAAGCCAAGCTTGAAGCTAACAGAAAGGCCCTTCAGGAGGAAACAGATCCCGAATGCTTCAGGACGGTCCGACCAAGGGCCACCAAACACCCCATACCGGCACTCTCTAAGGAAAGCGGCGAGTTGGTAGCGGAACATGGGGACATCGCCCAAGAAATTTACATGGCCCTATAGGGAGGAGAGAGAAGACGGACTAGGGAACAAATAAACAAGGAACCGGAACCACTGCAAATAGAGACCCTAGACGCAGCCATCAAGCAGTCACCAAATGGAGCGGCAAGCGGACCAGATAACATCACTACCAGGCTCGTGAAGTGCTATAGGAAAATGCGGGAACCCCTGTTCCTAAGGATGATGAACCAGGCGTGGAGAGAAGGAATCCCAGAAAGCTGGAAGGTCAGTACCACCATACTGATACCCAAGCTAAACAAACCTTCATACACAGTCGCGAAAAGCTGGAGGCCGATACAGCTGCAATCCATACTGGCGAAGACCCTAGAGAGAGCGGCAGTCATACAAATAGCAAGGCTCGAAATCCTGGAAGACAATATGTTCGGAGGGAGAAAGAGATACGGCACGACAAACGCCATACAAGCCCTAAACAACGTAATGGATACGGCCGGAAAAGCCGGCAAATGCATCACCACTCTCGACGTCCAAGGAGGGTTCGACCACCTACAGATGGATAAGGTATGCGACAGGCTCGAAAAGCACTCAGGCCACCTAGCACAATGGGTCCGGCACTGGGCCACCGATAGGACAACTAGCTACCGGTTCAATGGCAGAACGTCCAGAGGATACGCTACCGACAAGGGCACACCACAGGGCTCCCCCTATCACCGATACTTTTCCTGATCAGTATGCTAGGAACAGCAAAAGTACGGGCAACGCCATCCCAGAAAGCGGAAAGCAAGGTCCTAATGTATGTAGATGACATCCTGATAGCGACAACATACCAGGATGCGGGAGAGGGAAAAAGGGTACACCAGGAAACCATCCGAAGACTGGAGGAAACCGCGGCCGAAGACGGATACGAGTTCGCATCCAGTAAAGCCGAAACCATCTTCGTACAGACACCACTGCAGAACAAGTTCGAAGTCTGCCTACGAGACCAGGAAATACCCGACCAAGGCCATCTAAGGTGGCTCGGATACTTCCTAACAGACAAATTGTAACCGGTACTGGTACTTGGTTATTGGTTTTGTTTTATGTTTTGTTTTAAGTATCGCTTTGATACTTGGTTTGTTTTAAGTATCGTTTGATACTTGGTTTTGTTTTATGTTTTGTTTTAAGTATCGCTTTGATACTTAAAGAGTTTTACCAAAGAGTATCAATTGATACCCTTGATTAGTTTCGTTCATGCTAGACATGAACAGATTTGTGTATTTAAAGACCGCCTGTTTCTACGATAGAAAAGGCAGACTTCGACAGACAGTATTTCAATATACTTGGTTGAACGGTTACTTCTTTGTTTCTCAGTACACCCTCGGAGCCTCCTTTAGTTCTCAGCTCTCGCCTCCTCTCTGGAAGAGCAGGCCACCTGCTAACTATCGTATCCTTTACCGATAACGTGATTAGCACCTTGCGAACACGTTACACAAATGGAAATGGGACCACCATGTCAGGCACTGGACCAATAAAGCCACCAGCTCCGGGCACCGCATAAGGGCAGTGACGTCCAGATATAGCAAAGGGGGGCTGAACGCGGGGACAACACTGCGACTAATCAAGAGCCTGATAATCCCACAGTTGACATACGGAATAGAAACATGGGGAAACAAAGGCCTGATCAGAGAAGCGCAAGCAGCCCTTAACAAGATAATCCGAACCGCCTTTGGACTGGAAAAGAAAACACCAGTCTTGGCTTTCCTTACCGAACTTGGAATCCCACCACTGGACCTTATGATGCAGTTCAGACAAAACTTGTTGGCACTGTGAGCCAACACCAAAGACCGCCACAACACTTGGACAAGGAGGTGGATGTCTAGGCACGGGGCGGAAGACATCATCGCCACCACCGGTAACTACCAACTAGGTAAAGACGCACTCAAAGACCAATTACAGCAAAACTGGGCGGAAAGGGTCGCCAACGAAGGAACCAGGTACCAAGGAAGACCCGATAAATCACACAAACACCTGCATTCCCTAACCAGGCAAAACTTCAAAAGATTGCTAGGGTTAAGGGCAACGGCGGGGTGGCCATACCAAGAGATAACCAGCACCAGAAGGCAATGCCCGTGCGACCGAGACATAATAACCTTTGACCACCCAGCAAACAGGTACGGGGTAACGACCGCCACAACAATCGGAATTCACGACAATAAAAGGCAAGGCGAACTCCTTCAATGGATGGACGACTGGCCACAAGAACTTAAGGGAAAACATTAACCTGCCCTTGAGTCAACCGATACAGAAACCGGTGAAACCCAGACCATGGCAGCCTTGCGCGATATGTGGAGAAGCGGTGCTAAGGGACGTACAGCATGAGTCGGCACACGCCAGAAAGCATGACCCGGCAAGAAAGGGCCGATAGGCTACAACGGGGGAGGCACGAAGGAGGCGCCCAGTAGACCAGGAGAGTAATGCTGGTCAGATTGTCATCTCATAATGTACACGACCACGGGGCCTAGGGGGCAGGCGTGGGTCTCCTTTGTCGGCTTGGATTTTCTTTGTTAACAACCACGGGGCCTAGGGCAGGGGTGGGTTTCTTTTGTTTGATTGGATTTCTTTTGTTTACGACCATGGGGCCAAGGGGCAGGAATGGGTTTTCTTTGTTGTTGGATTTATTTTGTTTACGACCAGGGGGCCTAGGGGCAGGAGTGGGTTTCTTTTGTAACGGATCAATATGTTGAGGGAAAGGGGAAGGGGGGAGTGGGAGTTTCTTTTGTATGGCCTACAGGGGGTGTAGCGAAGATTTCTGTTGAGGGGGACCCAGGGCTGGGGGCAGTATCCCATGCCGTACTCCGATTACTTTAGTTAGTAGGTGAGATAGTGGAAGAATAAAAGGTTTACACACACACACACATGCGCCTATGAGTCAACAAGACGACGAGTCATATCAAACGTCACAGAGTGAATCGGCCCCATCTGTCACTGAGTCATACCTACGTCAACATCATCCGGAGGTCTATCATATGCTCGAGGACATTCCATCGGATTCCGAATCGGAGGAGGGTATGAGGTATTATCGACGTCGTTTTTACGGTATTCGTCATCGTCGTTACCCTTTTCGTCGTCGGTACTATCATCGCTATTAGAGAAAGATGCCCACAAGGCGCTTCCGCCGTAAGGTGCACGCCGCCATAGTGCATCGCAAGCATGTCAATTGGCATAGCACCATCCCAAGAGGTCCCCTACCGTCCCCAGAGGATCAGAGTCACTATATCATCACAGCCCCCACTGTGGGCGACGTTCGCAATTTCTTTCTCCCAACATGGCAAGTCATCCGACCGGGACATCATCGCTTAGGCAATGTCGGGGCCCTGGCGGATGCTATGACGTCCGAATTCGAGGAGCGCAAGCATCTACGTTATCATCCTATCATCAAGGTTCAGAAACTTTCCATCAATTTCCGTCTCACTTGGCGTCGCCCGATGTACATGCACGTTATCTGTTTCTCCCAGCAGTCGTTGGCCGCTCCCAACTGGACGCTGTTCCATCGTCTCCTGACACCACCTAACAATACTCCGCCCCCCGCTCCCAATCTGGTGGGGGTCGCACCCATCGGTTACGCTGGTGTCATCAACGCCCTGAAGCAGGTCGACGGTCCCCTATTGTACGACCAACAGGAACGCAACGGGGAATGGATCGGATTCTCGGCCAAGAACAAATGTCACTATCGCCGGATACTGTACAATACGCGTCCCAAGCTCTTGAGGTGTGCACCCGGCATGTCCATCAAGGAGAGGTCGTTCAGTTTCAAGTGCCGACCTAGACGTTACGTCGTGTTCGATCAACGCCCCACCCTTGAGCAGAACCCTGTAAAGCCCATGTATCAGGAGGCGCCCGTCTGGTGGGTAGGATTCTATTCTCTTTCCCTCAGTACCACGGATAGGACCCCGTTCTCCGTGGTTGAGACCGAGGCCGATGGCAACATCTACGATCAGGGTTATGATGAGGATGACGGTGTTGATGCTCCTAAGGGTGCACTCACGAAGATTCATAGATTTCACGGCTTCGTCGGCTGGACCGAGATGCCTTTTTAGATAGACCAATAAAACTTTTGCTTTTGCTTCTCTCCTGAAAGGCAAGTGAGTCTTAGCATTGTCAATGATCAAAAATACCTCTTCCTCTCCAACATGCTCCTTGATATCCTCCCATATCCCTGGAAAGTCATATTGATCATAAACATCAATAATTGACTTTCCAGTCACTCCACCTCTAGCAGAAGTAGGATCAGGAAAAACAGGTAAAAAAAGACCTTGATTTTGACCATAGAAACAACCAGTCATCATCTGACTAATCTTTCTCTCTCCTTTCCTAGCAGTAGGTTCAACACAATCCTTATTCCACTTTTCTTTTGGACATCTAAATACCCATTTTCTTCTCTTTCCTCCTCCCATCTCCACAGCTACCTCATCCCCCCAAATTGCCTTCCTTCTCCACATCTGCCTTGTCCAATTCCTATGGGCTAATGTCTATTCCAATCTCTTTTGAGCTAGATCCTCATCCAAATGAACCCTCTCTTGTGCCATCCACTTTTTAAGAAGCTTTTGTGCAAGTCTTCTCTTCACAGTCTTAGCAGAAACATTGGGAGCCACTCTCTCAGCAATCTCAGAGTAGCTGGTATGGCGATTTTTGAGAGCTTCCTCTACCATAGCATCATCCTGCAACTTGGTAGTTTTAGGATGTCTTCCTCTACCTTCATTCTCCTTGCCCTCTTGATCTCTCTTTGCAAATGTGCTTTTAACAGTACTGAGAGGAATGTCAAGGTAGTGGGAAATTTGGTGATTTGTCATCTGAGGCTCGCATAACCCAAGAATTCATCCCCTTGTAAACTCAGAAAGGTGCTTGGAGGAAATAGGCTGTTTGGCATGACTGCGAAGAATAGGAGGCATAGTTTATTGAAGAAAAAAAATTAAGTAAATTGGTTTGGTTTTGGTTGGTGTAGAGCAATTTCTTTAGGAAGTGTTGAGGGAGCGGGGTGATGAGGAGGGGAGCGTTGCCATTGCCGTTGAGAGCTAGTTAATTTTGTCCCCGGACAATATGTCAAGCAAACATCCGCAATTGATGAGTGGGGGCTGTGGAATAGGGTTGGATCGCTTGAGAGATGCTCTTGCAGAGTAAAGTGCACCAGTCGGATAGTGGACGAAGACGCCTCGACCGTGACAAGACCCAGACAAGATGCGAGGAGCGTCCGTAATGCAGGAACGTTTTCGACATCCAGATCCGTAGATCCCACCTCCACCCCCAAGGCATGACAGAGCTCCCTGGCCCGTAACGGCCGTTCGGAATGAGACACCCACATCAGGACCTTCATTCCGAGTATTGATTTATTTCCCTTCTGGGCCTTCAGTCGGGCTAGGGTTGCCGTGTAGGCATCACTCAACCCATTGCCCTTTGTCATTTCTTCAAGTTTCTTCCTTCTTTGACGGATTGTCACCTCCCCCAAAATAGCGTCAACGTTTAGCGAAACAAGAAGGAATCTGCACACACAATCGTTGGGTGAGTATTTATCAATGATAGAAGGGGAATGATAGATGCTCCTACATATCAGATATTTTTTCCAGGATAGCTCCAATAATATCCGCCCGCAGATCATCATTCATCGCCTCTGGATCGGCGTCCCCATCCAACCTCATCTGCAGATAGTTCCTAATGTCATCTGTGTTAGGACTGATGGGTATCACAACCGCCCCGGTGAAATATCTCTGAACATCTTCCTTGACATGAGGCCTGCCGGTGAGGAATATTCGCGTCCTAGGGAACTCCCGAACAATAACTCTCAGCGACTTAAGAAGCTCCGGCAGATGCTTCGGTAAGCATTCGTCAAGTGCATCAATGCAGATGAAAACTTGGGGTAGCGAAGCAATAGTGATCCCCAACAATTTCATCAGGTCCGGAAGTAGCAGCCCTCTGCCACCGATCTCCTCTTTCCCTTCTTGAAACGCCTCGCATAGATGTTCCGGGATACCCCCTCCGCCCACTAGCTGCTTCAAAATAGCCCCCATCATGTTGATGACTGTCTGCTCTTGCTGAGCAAGGAAGTCGCAGTAAAAGCATGCAACGATTACATCCTGCTTCTTTGCCTGATCGCATAGACTATCAATCACCAGCGAGCTAGTATTTCCGACTATCAGCAATTTTTCGCTTTTTTAGAGAATCCCGCCACTTACCTCAGATACGTCTTGCCAACTCCTGGATTCCCGCTGCAAAACAAGATAGCCTCATCAGCTCCACCCTCACCACCCCTCCACTTCCGAAACTCGCTTGTTTCCAATAGCCAATCCCCCACACCATCGAACCGCTCATTGCGCACGCCTTGATGTCTGCTACTTGGCTCCAGTGGAGAGAGCCAGTGCATAATCCGCGCATCCTCATCCGACTTATAGACTGTTCTGTTGAAAGCACTTGTTATGTTGAAACTACCCGTTATGTTGCCGCAGTTGGCATTGCTGTCGCCAAACCTGAAATGCGCAGTCTGGGCCATGGTATTCCGTCAAAAGTGTAACTTGAATGTAGAGATGGTAAAATACTTTATAGGGGTACCGGGCGGGGGAGTTGATAAAATTCTGCGAGCACAGCTGAGGGAAGCGGGGAGATGAGGCTTTTTGTGTGACACTTGGCACCCAATCATTTGGGAGGGTGCATGATTCATGCGAGAACACTACTGCTGAGTAACTGTAGGTTAGTATTGCGATGTGTTCCAGGGATCTCCGAGTTTTCTATTGTAAATCTCATAGAGGGGGTTAGGGAGGAGGTTATTAATATTTTGTGATGAATATGGGACTGCATTGAGAGGGGCTGTATGGTACATTACATCTGTGTTTCAGGACAATAGTCTCCTACGATTCGCCCCTGTCAGTACATGTTCTGTAAGTTTACCGTTGTTGTCGATGCTCGAATTTTCCTCCTAAGATCTTGCGGATCTTGCATCTCCAATTTCACAGCTGTATTACTGTTGCAGGTGAGCCGTCGGAGCCTAAATGGAGACGGCTTCTAGACTATATGCCGTGCTAGGCGGTATGATATGGTATGGTAGACTAACGGGGTGGCAAAGTGAACGTGAAAAACGAGAAGGATTTAGATACAAGTTAGCTTTCATGATCTAAGACCTAGCGATTGCGCTATAGAGACCCGGGCAGTGGCGAGAATGGTGGGATTCCTGGCTCGAGAGTTTCCAAAGATCGGCCTGCGGAGAGGATAGTTACAAACTATTAAAACGGTAAGGTGAAAAAATTAAAATTGAATAACAAAAAATAGAGATCAAGGGAAACAATGCTAGCTAATTTTACAACGTTACTGATCGATCAGAAGATCTTAGAGTTGAAGATAGTGAGTCAAGGTCAGTCGAGATGTTTCTAGGACTGCTATTCGTGGTCCCTCTCACCCTGGAGCTTATTGCGATTTATCTGAAAAGTTCCCCAGGCCAGTCACTTCTTTGTTGTCGCAGGAGCAATCAAGGCAATGGGTATATACATGGGAGAAAATAGATATAAATGTACATCTATGGAAAGATCGGGATGATTTTGCTATGTTTTATACACGTATATACTCGTGTCTTTACTATTCGTTTAGAGAGTGCCGAACAAGGGAAAAGGGTTTACCATCACACCTTTCCTATAGTTAAGATACTCTGCGGTGCCCGATTCCCATTTGATTCCACTCACTGCACTGTACTGCTGTGCCACCGGCATTTGTCAAGTGGCCCAAGAGAGGAGTTGGATGACCTGGAAGAAGGATGTCATAGCGATAGGTGCGCACACGTCCTGCCCATGAAACTTTTAACTATTTTGTCCAAGGCCATCCAATAGCTCGAGAAACTAAGTCAATGTTCCGGGGGCAGAAGGAAATTCTCAAACTCTCTTCTCAGTGGCAGTCACGTCTCTTCTAGATGCTCCCACCATCTCCCCTCTTTCGCTGCATACTTTTCCAGATCCATCACCCATCGCTGAGAGGAAGGAAGAGGAGCGAAATGTAGGTTAATTGACTTAGGCACTGGCACCATTGCTAGAGGGGTCAGGAAAAAATCAGGAGCTATTGCGTGAGTTGAGGACTTTCGCAAGGCAGGTTGGGGATGTAAGACATGTTTTCCGAACACTTCTGCTGAGCGACTGTACAAGTACTGTACATGGAATGAAGAGATTAGTCCAAAAGAGCCACCATCAAGCATTTTTCAACACGATCCAAAGAGCGTCTAGATCTAGGCAATCCCTTGTCTTAACAAAGTACCACACACGAGAAAATTTCTCCAAGGACTCATGACCAATCAAGCCGAAAACCGAGCAGAAAACAACACTGACAACACAGGACAAATCGAGTTCAAGGAAGATAGCAATATAAAAGTGAGGTCTGACCACTCTAGATCTAATGTGCCCAGCACATACGGTGTAGGAACATCGCCGCGATACATTTGCTCCCGAAAATTACTCGTACTCAAGCCATGACATACTCCCAGATAGGCTTGGGGGCAGATTCACAGCCCTCTGAGCTAACTTTCAAATTCCTGCCAGGACACGCGAGCAGAATATCCGGGGATTAGTATTTCTTCTGCTCC